>NW_017100395.1:575895-587927 GCF_001263275.1 Habropoda laboriosa | reverse complement strand
GCAGAAATTGATGAAATTTCAATTTTATCGGAATATACGACCAACCAGCGTTGGGCGCAATTTGCGAAATAAATGCGAGCTCAAAATTGCCTGCGATCAAAATGAGTTCAATTAAACAAGCGATTTAAATCTTCCGCCCTCAGCGATTTCCTATTTCAATTACCCAATTCACGTCAACGTGTGCGTAGCACGCGCGATGATAGATTTTATTTTTCGACGCAATACGCTTATTATAATGTTCGGTGTGCCCGATATTACGTTTACGTCCAGCGAGCAGAATCGCAGTAAGCGATTTCCGGTGTAATTAGAGAACCGTGTTCGCGATGAAAAATCATCGGTCGGCAAATGAAAGAACGTGTTATTTTTTTCTTTTTTTCTTTTTAATTGGTAATTTCGTATCGCGCATCGGTAGGTCGACCGGCATTAAACGAGATAGAAATTTGAACAATTGAATTTATTTTCAGAGAGGGAAGGGCGTATTGGCTTTCCATCGACCGAACAAGCAATTCGATCACTTTACCTTTGCCGAGTGTTGAAAAATCGCCAACGTTTCGGAATTTGCATTTTCCCGGTGTGTTACGAGTAATTATTTTCTTTCCACGTGTAATCTCTCTGCGGACGCGAAGCCTGTGAAGCGAAAAGTAGAACAATTTCGAGATGAAATTAATTTTACAATATTTTCTGTGAAACAGCGCAGAAAATTGCGCGGCACTTTTAAATCTTGATATTCTGGGAAAAATTGAAGGAGAAAAGGATTGTTCGAAAGGCGAGACAAGGGCTAAATATATTTCTTTCATGATCGTTGGGGCAAATTTTTGGCAGGAATAGGACTTACTTTTTATTATTACCTCTGTTGAAAGTTTTGATTGATTGTGGAAAAACAACACGTATGTAAGAAATGCGAGATTCTGGCGGCGAAGTGGTGGCCTGGAATTTGTCACCCAGGAAGAGAAAGCACGCGGGTACCTGAGGGTCCCATAAACTAAGCCCTTTCCCCGGAAGTCAATCGGTTTTTCGGAGCAACGTGGGATACGACGCGGAAAGGACATTCTGGAAATAGCCGTCGAGCGAGACGGACGCCGGAAACCTTAAGAATCGCTTAGGAATACAGAATAAATTATTTTTGGGATACCACACTATCCTGACTTTAATTCTTTGTTTTCAAGTGGTGCTTACACGTAATTGTTTATAAGTTGTTTATTACAATAAATAACTCCAGCGGAATGTCCTAGTGAATGTTAAACTATTGTCGCGGTCCTAAGCGTGGGATTCTAGTTGGACGACGGCACTGTTAGATTTATCGTATAACAAACATTAACCTAACGCCTTACTAGGAAGTATATATTACTTTTGTATACCACCTCTGTTTAGTAAAGGTCTAAATGTTTATGATACGTGACAGAAGGCCTTTCGGTCCCAAGCGGGGTCGTAGACAATATTGGGGCGTTGCGTAGGAGCACTCTCAGTCCGTAGACAGTGCTCTTACCATCAAGTAGAAAAGCGAACCTTCCTTGTGTCCAATAAAAGTTTGTAGTTTAAAATAAGGATTATTAATTATTTAACAACCAATAACTCCCATAATCCAATAGGCACTAGACGACGGCAACCCAGGTCAAAATACTTTCCCCGGTTTCGCACCGAGAGAGTACGCGCGTATTAACGGTGAATTCCGGCAACCCTTATGTGTGATCGTTTATTTTAGAAATACTTTCCCCGGTTTCGCACCGAGAGAGTACGCGCGTATTAACGGTGAATTCCGGCAACCTCTATATGTGATCGTTTATTTTGCAATTGTGAAAGTGGTCTAACTCAAAGATCTAGAAAAAATTGAATTCGTCACTTATCCTTTTTGCACCGATTTAGATCACAATTTTTGCAAACCAGACAGAAATTGAACCGTCAAATGGATTTGGTAGTCGAAGCATCAAAAAGTATCGAAAGAAACGAAAAATATATGACTTAGGCCACTTTCACAATCACCAGCACAATTCTCGTCCAAATTTTCTCTAAACAGTCCGCCGAAAAATCTGTCAGCTGCTGAAAACACAGCAAATAAAGCTAAAGAGACCATCGTCCCCATCACAAATAAATATTCAAAAGCATTTACCGCGATCGTAAAAATTGCATCAACAGTGCGACTCTCTCGATCTTTCAATTCCACAGGGTGTGTGAAAAAGAGCGCGAAAGAGAGAGAGAGAGAGAAGAAGAAACAGACAGACAAACGGACGGAGACAGAGCGGAAAAACGATCAAACGTAATAAATAAAATGTACAGCCGGTTATGAAACGGCAACCGTTCGTCGAGAGTGAGCCACCTACTACCCCTTTTGTACACTTTTCCCGCGGTATCTTCCCATCAAATTTCCTGCAGAGAATGCGGCACAATCGTCTCGAAGGTGTGTGCTCGCGTGATAAATGCCCGCGCACGCTTCAGAAATATTTCGCCGAGACCTGGAATTCCCGGCGTATCGGGGTGAACCCGCGAGATTAAGTGCGCGACCGGGGCATTCTCGTTCGCGTGGATGCCTTAATGATACACCGTTCCCGAAATTTATGTTAAATGTTTACGCGAAACGAATGTACCTTTGTGCGTCGTACGTAAAGCGGAAGAAGGTGGTCGCTCGTAGTTTGTCGGGGACGTTTCGAATTTTCGAACGAACTCTCGCACACCCCTTTTAAAGGTCTCTTCTATCGTGCACGCGGCAGTTTTACGTGTAATATGTTTTGGAAAATAAGAGAAGGCGTTGCTTACATCGGTACGCTTTATTTAGTAGACGTTTATTGTTTTTAGAGGAATTCAGAGAGGATATTTTAAGTTTATTCCTCGATCTACGTTGAATAACCAAGAAAACTGTAAGGAAGATGTCAGAGGGCGGTGCGACCTACGAATTTTCGTATTAACTTGTTGCGTGAATTCGAGATTTAAGGGTAGACAAATTTTAGATCGACCTGAAGACTTTAAGGTGAGAATATTCTCCTTGTAAGATTCAGATATAGAAATCTGTGTCGTGCAGTTCGAAATATTAGGTCAGCCTGAAAGTTCCCGCGGTTCCAGTTCCTTCCATTCAAACTGAACGTTTTTATTTCAAATATTTTCTTTTGAATTTAATATTAGAGATATTGGTACGAAGGTTAACACGTTGAGTGTCGCCGACGCAGCATATGCGGTCCAAAGTGTATTGCCCAGTGTGCTATCGATTTTCTGGTATCAGCCATCGTGTTAAGGAGTCAATTTCAGATTATATTTATAATTACAAATTAAACAAGCATATGAATATCTTCGATGTCGTTCCACCAGAAAAATGTCTGAGAATCATAGATAAAAAGTAATAGACCTCTGTCACCCGAAAGCGTATAAAAATACATATATCCCTTTCAGATATGCAAAACGTCGAGTGACGGATATTTTTCATAATAAAAGGACAATGATAAATCTTGCTCGGTTCGCTTTATCTCGAGGGCTAATGCACCATCGGTAAATGTAGAACACGATTGGAGAGCGAAGAACGAAATTGTCCTCGGCGAAGTTCCACGGAAAGGTGGAATAGGGTAATCCAAATCGCTTTAGCGGGCATACGGATAGCAAGATGATATGTCCTCGTTTTACGAGCGCCCTCGAACGATTTTCTCATCTTGTCAGAAAGCGACGGAATTTCGTTCGATGCAACCCTGCGGCTTTCCTTGTTCGAGTTGCTAGTTTGGCTGACCCAGATAAATGTTTGTTACGCTGACCCTTTTGGTTTTCCCTCGCCTCGGAAATTCGTGGTTCTCGCGCAAAGAATTTTCGGATTTATCGATCACAGAGAGAGAGTGAGAGAGCGGAGTTCACGCGAACCGTAATTGAAAATGAACTTTCGGCTACCTGCGAAGATATTTCCATTATTCTATTAGCATTAATAATCGACGAGGCTGGATTTCCTGCAGATATGTCGTGTCACAGGGGTAGAAGCAAAGATTGGAGTTAATTTTTCAGCGAGAGCTTTCTGCAGACATTTCTCCGATGAACTTTTATTTTTAAATTCGACGGAAGTAGAATATTCGGGCAATTAACGAAATTACACGAATTTCCGATGGGGAAATTTTTAGCGTGGTAGAGAAAATTTGGAAAATTGAATTAACAGAGTTTGGTAGGTTTATCGCGGAAAGGTGTAATTGAGGAAAATAAGAAATAGAAAATTTGTGAAAAGTATTACAGTTGGAAAAGTACCGAAACGATGGTGAAATATTAAAAGTTATTTATTGCCGTGTTAAATTATGAGCGGCAATTGCTATAACAAATTTCCGCGTGTATCTGCGCGAATAAATAATCCTATTTGCCGCGAAATCTTCAAAAGGAACGAGGAATTTATATCATTATCGTGATAAATTGTTATTCGTTTCGGAAAGTTGACATTGTTCAGGTTTGCGTTATACAAACGAATGGGAAATATGTGCGCGCCGATTTTCTATGCGATATGAAATAAATTGGTCGCTGCCTAATGTATAGTTTATCCAGTGTGCAAACAGATTAATATCACGGAAGTGTTTCGCAAATACGAGCGCATCATGAAAGTAATATGTTTTTCCTTTTGAAAATTGCTTATCGCCGTCGTAAGTAACACACAAAAAATGAAGGAAACAAAGAATCGAATATAAATGTTTATATTTCATGTGCAATAATTCGATTTTATCATCCAATCCAATTTAAAATTTTATCGCTTCGCCTAGTTTTTTCTAACACTGTAATCCCTTTATGCCTGATATTTATTTATATATTCTCCGGTGTGCAGTGAAACTGGCGTTTTTATTTTACGATTTCGACGCTTTCCCGGAATTTTCCTAGATATTCTCGTTTCCCGCGACTATTGAGTGCGAAGACGGGCGAATAAAATGTTTTACTTAAATGCTAAGTGCTGGATTGTGGGAATAAAGTCCGTAGAAAAATTTTCAGAAGGACTTTTCTTAAAGTCGAAGTTCGCATGCTCGATGATAATTCATGTATTTCCTCTGAAATCTGATCAGCACACTTTGGATTTTCATCATTTTTCCAGTGAAATGTCGATTTTCTGTCTGTCTAAAAAATAGCATACTTTGGATGTTAATTGTTGTTCTATTTAGGGAAACGTCGATTTTTATCTGTCGTAATTAATTTGTACCTCACGTTTCATACATAATTTTTGTTTTTGTTAATATTACATTAATGACGTATTTTATGTGCACAAAGATTCTTTGATTTTTACCGACAACATATAACTTGCAACATAACATGAAAAGATAACATTTTCTTTCTCTTTTTCTAACAACTGTTATAACTTCGCTATATAACGTGTTGTGTTATATACTGTAGAAGCAGCTTTAACCCTTTACTTTGTAACAACGAGACAAACTCGTGTCACAGATTGTGACCAAAATGCAACAAAAGCAATTATTCTAGCAAGAAGGATTAATCTTCATTCTAGCTATAATTTTCACTTAAAAATTTCAGAATTGCCAAATGTGAATAATGCACAATATTTCAGCGTTTCCTACCTGACGCAGTATTAACCCTTTGCACTCGAGAAGCGACATTATATTTACCATTAGAGGCAACTCTAAGGATGATATTTTCCAAGACAACAGGTCCTTGGACCACATGTTTAGAGTTCTCAGCAGCGAAATAGTTTGAAAGAACCAACTTCTAATAAAAATATCAATTTTAAAAAATTACATTAATTTTTGCTACTTCGTTATAGAAAAAAGGGCCTTCGAGTGCAAAGGATTAACTCAGTAAATAACCGACAGTTGCATATTCAGTCGCTGAGAAAATGTTAACTTTTAAAAAATTACATTAATTTTTGCTACTTCCTTATAGAAAAAAGGGCCTTCGAGTGCAAAGGATTAACACAGTAAATAACCGACAGTTGCATATTCAGTCGCTGAGAAAATGTTAATTTTAATCACCGTCAAAAGTGATTTTGCCATTTAAATAACTTTTGATGCTTTAACGTCTATCTGACCTCTCGTCGCCTTCCCTTATTCCCGCGGACGATTTTTCTTTCCCTTTTCCTTTCTCTCTAGTCGTCGCTCCTTTTGTTGCTGTTGCTTGCCTGGTTGCAAGTTTTATTGGCCGCCGTTGACGCAGTCGGGACGAAAAAGCATTTTCAGCGGTAATCTGCTTTTGGTCGGGCGTGCAAGTAGACCAAGAAAGCTTCCGGTAATGCTGGCTCCGCCAGAAATCCGGAATAGGTAATCTAAATCGCTTTAGGGGGAATGCGACGGACAACCCGATAAAATATCCCCCGTTTCTCGGCCCCTCTCTCTCTCTCGAAGTCCTCTCGCGTTAACAGCATTCCCCCTTTTCGAAGGAATGGCGAAATCCGGCGTGTAATGGAAACGCAGCTTTGTTGCCTTTAATCGTACCGAAATTCGTGGCGAATTTTGATGTATAGTTAACGGGGAGAGGCTGTTCACTTGCCGTTTACCGATACCCGTTCCACGGCTAATGCAACGTTTGAGAATTCTGTATGAAGTTTCGGAGAAGACGCCTTTAGTGCGGTTGATTTTTCCAGAGTTTTTCCCTGGCATTCTTTGTTGCTCGTTTTGGCCCGATTTATAGAGTGACGAGTGAAATTGATCGTCAAATTTTTATGCGTTTATTCCATCCTTGTTTGGTGGTATACTCGATGGAAGAAACGTAACGAGGCATATTTCTAAATAAAAAATCGAAACTTTATGTTCAAAGTGCAATTTTTAAAATTTTCAATATTTTTCTTTTTCTTTTTCTACCGGTAAAATTATTATTATTTTTTCAAAAATAATTTTTAACACTTCGTTCTATGGTAGAGGTGTAAATGATGCTGTCACCAGCAGTTGTATTATGGTAAACCTTCATATTGGTGGAAATAAACGATTAATGAATACCGAAATGGAGGAACGACCCTAAACGAGGCTGACGCTCCTAATCTCCCTCGAATTGCAATTTTGGCGCTCAGACTGCGTGTATTTTGAAGCTCGACTGATTTTACGACCTCGCTATATAAATTGTCTATTTAGTACATTTTTCATTATTAGCGACTGCTTGTTTCAGACTAGATTTCATAAGTCACCGGTTGATTTTTCTTGTTGTTGCAGGAAATTCACCGCGGTTCTTACGTTGTCGCTGGCTTATTTCCATTTTATTAATATTGCGTTGCGAACGGTACTTATTGTTAACATTAGCCTAGAAGACGTTTTTATACAAGCTTTATGCAAATAAGTTGGTATTAAGGTGGCTGGGAAAGTTTAGTAGGTTTTAACGTAATGTATTGAATACAGCAGGGTAAAACGCTACTTTCCACGTTGCAATACTTTTGCCAGCTGAAACTCCGCCGGCTTTAATGTCTCTTTTCCACTTTTTATTCGTCGCGTGTGCTAAACATTCAGCCCTCAAAATGCACTAAAAGAATTTTTCTCACCGTCACATGCATGAACGCGTACCAATAAATACCTCCATTGTTAGTTACTTTTCAAGACTGCAACCGCACTTGCAAACAATTATTTTATCGTTACAGCACCACTTCGCTTAATAGCGAAAGTTTATTACTGTATGATTTTATGAAGGGACTTGTTTACTAAAATTGTACGGTATTACCTTACACCCGGAAGCCTCAAATAATACCACCCATATCAATCCGGGCCGTGAAAGTCTCAAAACCCCTATATTAATTTATTTATTATATTAATTACCGCAATTCCTTGAACTGTAAAGTAAATTGTAAAGTTGACGATGATTATTAGCGATTCCAGAACGTTAAGTTTGCATTATTCAGAGTAACTCGAAGTTTATAAAATGTTGTTTCTCGGAGAATTAAGGTCGGTTAAATTAAGAAATTTAAATCGTGTTGAATTGCAATTTACAGGAACGCGGGTGAATTCGAAATGCAAAATCGCGCTTCTTAATGCACTCTGAAAATTCATTTCCGGTTCTGTGTTGGTTGTGCATACACACAGGAATTTTTGTGAAATTCACTTGTTATAAAGCAATTAAAAATTAAGAATTATTTCGACAATATTTTATTATACTAATTAAGGAATAGCGAAACTGGTATTTGCACTATAAACGTACTCCATGGATTTTCAAACCTGATCTCCTCGAAAACTAAGCTTCGAATGAAAAAAGGAAAGATTTTGTTCCATCATTTTTTAAATTATTTTCATAATTCATAATCGTGCCTGCTTGCACGTAACTTCCGGCCACACTCTGTATAACATAACAGTACTATTGGGTACATACTTTTTCCGACGCAGCATCTTGAAATAGGTTCGGCGGAATATCGAGAAATCCAGAAAGTATCGAACAGCCGCTACTGCCTAAAAGACGATATCTCAGTAATAGTAAATTCAATTTTAGTATCTGCTTATGAATCATTTTTTTTTTCTCGAAATCGCTGGCTCCTTGCGTTACCCGGGTACGCGTAAAAATTTCTTGGAACATTTTCGTTCCATCTCATTTCGATGAGAGGTATGGCCCCGAGTACAATCGCTTTAAAGGACGCCTTTTAGCGCGCGCAGTATCGAGAATAAGTTAGCTCGAATCGTTTCGCGAATCTAATATGCAGAATCCGATAACACACATATTCCCGTTTCCGCCAACGGAAAGCAAGACGTTCCTTTCCGCTCGCGACGGCCGAGTTAAGAATGTATTCGCTTCCTCTCGATAAAGAGTTAATAATTCTGCTGGTGAAAAGGTGAAATTCTTGTCCCCGCTGTATTTGATTCGGCCTTTATTTAGGATGTACCGAGATACGACTTTTACTCGAATCCTTCGATTTTCCATGGCGAATTTCATATTCCTTCTCGGCGGTGTTTCGTGTTTGAACTCGTGGAAATTTCTCTGGTCTCTGGGCGTTTTCGGTGTTCCCGCAAATAGAGGAGTTTCTCGTCCGTAATGAATTATCACAGGTGCAACGAAAGTAATTTTATTGTGAATTTTTATAGTTTTATTATGAATTATGGGAATAATTTTATTACAAATTTTCATAATTTCATTATAAATTTTGTAAAGTCATATTTGTGACACTTAATATTTCAGCTAATATTTATTTTAATTTTTTGGTCACCCTGAAGTAAGTATATATTTTAATTTTACCAAGATTTGGGTTAGCATCACATATTAGACATAAAGTGAAGCCGTCCAGTACCTAATACAATGGAAATAATTTTACTACAAATTTTTAGAATTCATATTTAGCATAGTTTCGATTAACCTCACTTCCTTACTCGAAAAGTGAAAATTCGCAAATTCAGTATTTAACCCTTTCACTGCCATTAGCGCCTACAGCGCCAATCCTTAAAATTCAGTCCTTCCGGTACTCTCCCTTCAATTAAACAACAAAAATGAAAAAATGACAAATTTAAAAAATTTTTGAACTTCGAAACGAAAGATTCTACGGACAATCTGTCGCAACGAAAGGGTTAATCTGAACAAAAACGATATTCACCGATACATTTCTGCGCAAAAGCACCAATAATTCTCATCGTTCCTTAATCTGTTTACAATGGAACCTCCAATTAAACTAGGTTATCCCCCGAAACATCTAAAACGCAGCGTACACAGTTTCCCGTCCCGTTAAAATAAGTCAATTTCGTAATCGGTAATTCCGCAGAAAATATCCCCGGTACAGTTGGTAGCGTGCACGTGGAGCAGGTGTTTCGCAGCTACAATAGCCGTTCCACTTATCGCAGCTATTCGCAGTCTAATATTCGACGTGGCGGTGGTCCGGTGGTAAAATCGAGGGCTGCGTCCCACGGGGGATCCACGGTTCGTGGCGCGCGCTGTGCTCAAGAGGAGGGAATCTTACTTGGAGCTGTGAAACGCGCCGGTGCAACTCGTTGAATTTCACGGGCGACTCTCGACGGAATGACGCGTCGTTCTGAAGGGTATTTCGACAGGAACGAATGGTTATGCGGCCCCCCACAGACGGCTATTGAATTTCAAGCGGTTCCACACTTCTTCGACCTAGGTCCAGCGGCTAGGCGACCGAGCCAGCTGACCGATCCGGCCAGTTTCGCGCGAAAGAGTGCAACGCTCGAACGAGTGGAGCGGGTCGGTAGCCGTGAATATCGGGAACCGAGCTAATTTGTTCTATTTTTTCTTCGAGAGGAGAGAATTTTTTCTCGATGGAGTTTTTCAATTTTGTCCTGACGTTTCAAGGACATTTATTTCGCAGATTTTCCGGTTTGTTGGGCGAAATAAAGGGTGTTTCGCGAGTTTAACGATGTACTTACCGTTTTACGCAGGCTACTTTAGTTAAGTATGGTTAGATCTCTGCCGGTGTTGAACTTTATTCCCGTCGAAGCCTTTTTTCCTTTCTGGTTTTGTGAATTCGGTGGTGGTACTGCGAGTGTAGGGGTTGGTAGGTATTTTCGTTGTTTTTGGGGGGCTTTTGTGTTAAATGGTTCTTTAACTTGGCTTGGGACTACCGTCATTTTTCTACTATTATAATTACAAATTTCTACTACTTTTTTTTAATCAGTTCATTGTTTTAAGGACTATTTTTGTTAACGTTCTATCTACAATAGTGCACACATAAGCGTCCGCAGTCGGGACCGAATGCGGACGCGTAAGTGGGGAGGTGACTTGTGCGAATTTAACTAAAGAAAAGAGAGGAGATGTGTCTGAGTGGGATACCGATATATCAAGTGTCAGTTGTTCCCATTCAGAAGTCGATATCGAATACATTGTTTCACTCGGTACGCTCAAACTCCACTCCGAAGTCCTATTTCCAAGGATTGCTGGGGATAGCAACGGACGCTCATGTGTGCACTACTGTAATAGGTATTTTTAAATATCTTAAATATTCTTAATAAATATTTTTTATACCTATTCAAATGTTCGGTTATGAAATAATCATATTTTTCCGAAAGGAACAAAGCTGATTGTCAATTTGACATAGAAAACAACCCGCAAAATATCCTTTAGAAGATAACAAAAAAAATTGCATATTTTCATTTTTATTTTTACAAAGAACGAGGAAAAACAGGTGCATGGTTTTAAATGAAATTTTAAAATCGATCCTTTGACCTGGCGTGGTACATTTGTGTTAAATATCTTTGCAACCACGGATTAACCCTTCGTGTATAAGAAGAGAAATGACAGTTGATTGCAATTTTACGAAAAATTATTCCCAGTGTCGAAACTAGAAAAATCGATCGGGTGTATCGAGTGCCGTTATAAATATCATTTGTACGAGAAGCTCCATCAATCGTGCGACCTATTCACCGCGCAAGAAAGGGCAGGCTCCGACGATAGTATTCACCGTGACACATCTGACACGTTATCTATCGAGAGTAACGAAAAAATGGCGATAATGACCGTGATAACGATTGGCGATGTCGTTCCATGGAGTTTTATTGAATTTTCAGCAGATCAGGTTGTCAGAGTAGAAGCAAAGGAAGGCAACAAAGAGAGAAAGGGAGGATGTAGGCAAGCTTGTACAAGTGGCGTGATAAAACGAGGGAATCGAGGCAATGCGCTTTTCGCTGTTGGTATCGATCGAACTGAAAAACAAAAAAAAAATTGGAATTTCAGTGGAAAAAATGCTTCGAGATTATCGTGTTTGTGTAACTGTTCTTTGTCGTCCGGTGTTACAAAGCGCGGTGATTTAAATTTACAGGCGGGAATACTGGAAACGCACGATTTTCGTCGATTAATTTTAAGCCTAGGTTTTGGGACAGCTCAGAAATGATTTTCACGAAGCAACAGTTTGTTCTGCCTATTTCATTCACTCCGTTATCCCTTTTTAGCGTGGTGGACTTTGTAATTTATGGAAGATACGGAAATGGGGAATAAGAATCGTTGACGCAGCTTCTTAAGATTTATCGTTGATGATGATTGAAATATTTCATTGTTAGAAACAATCATATTCAGTCGTTGAAAGCTTTTGTACAACTTCTTTGAGTTATTTGAAAAATATATTTGTCTTTGTTTTATATAAAGAAATTATATATTTAATATGACATAATGTGTCGAAAATTAATACAGCCAATGTGAATAATATTAATTTAAAATAAAGATTTTAATAATATTTATGCAGC
>NW_017100395.1:561113-575640 GCF_001263275.1 Habropoda laboriosa | reverse complement strand
GCTTTGATAATTTTATGGAATTATTATTGTGGATAGTGAAACCTCGTTTTACTATTAGAAATATCACAGAACTAACTAGTACAATCCTTTAATAAACGGACAGTTAACCTCACAATTCTAGTAACATTATTATACTAACGTAATAATCTTATTCTACGCTCAACTTAAAAAATAATCCACAACATTTAAAAGAAAAAAACTGATATTATTAGAAAATTATACAGCCCTCAAGTTAAAACTTCATTATTCTCCCATTACTCGTTTAAAAAAGCACACAAGTGTGTCATTATTGCACCAGTCCGCTTTCACACACGGAACATTAAAAGCTCAAGAATTACAAAGCGCACTTTTCCACCTTAGACTCTTAATTCCTCTTCAGCGTAGCACCTGCGTTACAAAATAAGTCTTCTGTTTAACAGACAAAAGCGCGTTTGTGTTTTTCAATCCGTGAAATTGCACGCCTAAAGCGATTCTGTGTTACTTTCCGAATTAAAAACCGCCGAATTGATATCGCGCAACTTATTCAGATTTAACGAATTCTCCTCCTTTACCAGAGTTTTCGAGCTCTCCTGGCAATACAGAGAAATTAACGAAAGGAACATCGAAATAAACCATAATCGCTGTCTTGAACCGTGTCACAAGCCCTGTCAGTGCAATTCACCGGTAATGTCCTCAAGAATCGGTATGCTCGTTGCATCGTTTCCGGTTTGGTCGAGACAGAAAGGGCGGCCCCGTATTCTATGTCCAAGCGTGAGAAC
The DNA here is from genome assembly GCF_001263275.1 of Habropoda laboriosa. Lineage (NCBI taxonomy): Eukaryota > Metazoa > Arthropoda > Insecta > Hymenoptera > Apidae > Habropoda > Habropoda laboriosa. The sequence goes on along the minus strand of NW_017100395.1, from coordinate 574,882 downwards.
ACGAACGACAAGAAGAACCTCGCGAGCGAATTCAAGACCCGGGTTCTCGATAACAAGGCAAATTTCTGAGCTGCTGCGAAGCAGCTGGTGCAACTGCAATGCTGCAGTTTAGTTTCGTGGAGGTTGGCGCGCGTCAGCAATTAAGAGAAGCAATTTGCCAGCAGCCACGTATCTCTTTACTTGTCACCGCCAATGAAAATCACCCGATACGCCGCAACGAAGGCCACTTTTTAAGAAACCAGTTGCTCCTGTCCCGTGAAATACCTCAACAAATATCAACCGACTAAATAATTTCTTTTTGCTGTTCTTAAAATTATTTAATTATTTTTTGCCTTGCGTTGTGCCGCAGCAATAATCGGAGAGAAGAAGTTATTCCTTAAATTTGATTAATTTGCATTTTTTGGGTGCTTGGATTCCACTAATTTTAGGAATTTTGGTTCTTTTCAAATTAAATTCATATACGAATATTCTTCGACGATGGAAATTTTTGTTCTCTTTAGAGAAGACTTCGTACTTTTATTGTCTTCAACTCTTTCACTGCTCTTGGGGTCTGTAGGCGCTTCGAATTTAATCCTGAATTTTTCTCCTTTGCGTACTCCCACCTTAGTTCTCGAAACGATAAATTAACAAATTTCGCGTTCTTTTGCGATGTTCAAAAGGAAGCTCGCGGTCGCGACTGTTACCCGCCAAATTAATCTTGGGTAACTAGTTCAGATTTGTTTTGCTGATACGTAGCAAAACGTAGAGTGCGTCACGAAACGATTGACGACTTGTTTGAAAACTCGAGTATTCGACCGCGACTCGAAGTGTATATACTTGTGTCTCCTCGAACGGCTGGAGATCTAATAGTGTTCGCTCGATGGAACCTTTTCTGAATCTCTCGCTCGATCCCCGAATTTTTCTGGAGTCCGCAGTGACTCCCCCGCCAGGTGCCAGAAGGCACGCTGATTGGTTTTTCACGTACGCACAAATTACCAATCAACGTGCCCCTTGAGTGTCACCCACCCTTCCATTGCGCCCTTAGCGCGCTTTTCCTTGGAAGGAGTGGGGCCCTACCTGCGGGTGCGTGGAATCTTCGCTGTCCTTCGATGACGCGTCGGAAATTCCCGCCAGGTCAACCCTCCGCCGTTATACGTACGTGTAGACTGACCCTTCAGTAATACCTGGTTTATGACACGTCTTCGGTTATCGAGGACACGGAAAAGTCGAAATTCTAAAGGCATTGTTCCGTAAGAAATTACTTATTTTTTCGCGGAGCTACGAAGCGTCTTTGTTCTCAAAAATAACCTTCTCGTGCGAGCGTACCATAAACCCGGTGAACGAAGACCCCATGCGTTCCGTACCTGCGCAACGTAACAGAAAGGGTTAAGTGACTTCTCGATGATCACTCCTTTCGAACAGATTTCACAGTAAGATGGTCCAGTATTTTCTCAGGTTAATCATTCTACTCAGTTTCCGTCTTCTATGAGAAGATGCAGTAGAAATCGACGAATTCTTGCAAAAAGCAATCCTACTCGCTGATGTACATTTGTCACGCGGACCACAGTGTCACTCACTATTTGTACACTGCGCTTACGGACAGAGAATGGGAGAAGCTTCTTAAGCCCCAAAGCTTATCTTGACTGATACTGACATGGGTACTTCTTGCTGGACCTAAAATTTCAAGCACAATAATGTATATCCAAATTCAGATCGTTCTATTTTCCAACGAAAAGAGGCCAATTTTTATGCTTTCCTCCTGAGTTGAGAAACTTCTACCACTTCTTCGAACTTACAATACTCAATTCAGTGAAAAATCTCTCAAAAAAATGTTTTTTCCAACGATAGGGATACAATTTGTAAAAATTCCTATCACAGAATTTTTAACGACGGTGTTTTACACCCTTCCACAAGGATTATACGGAGAGTTCAAGAAACGTTAGAGATTTATACCTGTGTCGCGATTTCGAGAATGCACCAGGCAACTTTTAAGGGCATGAAATATTTAGTTTTCACGTTATGGCATCCAACGAGAGGCTGTAAATATTTTATTCTCCCAAAGTGTTCGGTATTAACGGAGATTTAATATTCGTATTTATCGTTGCTTTCTTCTAAGTTAACCGTTAACCTTCTTTGTTTCCTTTCCCCCGTTTGTTGTGCGCAAGTGAAAAAAAATTGCAACAAGTATTCTTGGTTAATGTAATTACGCTTTTGCAGATTGTTACAAATTTTTTTGACGTTGACATTGTTCTTCGTTACTGGATTTCACATTGTCCACTGGAATAAACGTAACTGCGTGCACCACTTTTTCTCGTGCATTAAAAAAGCAATTGTGATATACGGTTCCGCGTAGAGTACAATATTTTACACGTGAAAATTCGTTAAAATTACATTTGATTTTATAGCAGGCACGTGTACGTTCTTGTGCAAACGTTCCTTTTTCACGTATCACCTTTTATTAAACGATTCAGCAAACGACGATGTGACATTTTCATGTTTAACTAGAAAAGTATATACGCGATTTGTAATGTGTGCACACTTTCAAAGCTTCGTATTAAAATTGCACCAAAGGTGTTTACCATTTTTGTGCAAGTTCTGAACGACAATGTTTTAAGTTAATCACTTGTAATTAGATATTATACTTGGATATTCCATTTTTTTATTCTATAATGATATTCGCCTTTTTCAAACTTTATCTTCCAGGAAAGAGAATAGCAGGTGGAAATGTAGGTAGAAATAAACTGAATCAAATTTTCACAAACATTCGCTGAAAAAGAAAGGGTTATTTGAATTATGTATATGACTTTCTAGGTAGGTGAATATATTGACCAAATTATTATTTCTCTTGATTTCAAGAAAATCGATAACTTTGAAGGGAAACAAACAAGTATTCTTCAAATAGTTTCAACAATATTGCAATGCTAATTATTTTTCTAGAAAGTATGCAAACGTAGAAGTAATTCTTACGTCCTTTTAAATCTATCTGAAATTTAAAAAATTACTTTAAAATTATCTAATTTTAATAGAAGAGTATTTCTATATAGTTACTATTTGTACTTCTTTAAATAAAATATAAACTTTGATCTTTTCTTTATTATTACAAATTTTAAGCATTCTCATATACCTATCTGTTATTATGTTACCATCCAAAGATTTAGAAATATTCCTCTACTTTTCATTTGAAATAAATTATTGAAGTATAAAACGAGAAATATTTCCAAAATCTGGGTTTTGGTTTGTATAATGTACTACAGCTGCAAGATTGTAAAATGATGTTTTCCTAAATCACCAGGTTACCCGATAAGCACTGCGAATATCCTTTTAAAGCAGCCAGAACGAAGCAGAAAAATTGCTCATAAAATTTATAAAAAACTTTTCTATAAAATACAAAATGTTTCATAAATAAGGCGTACAATTGGTCCAGAAAATGCAATCGTTTATTTTGTCACTTGTCCCGGCGGCAGCGGTTCGGCGGGTACATCGCGGTGGTCGGTAAAGGGACAAACTGTCCGGAGGTGTAGGCATACTGGGTTTTTATATTGTTAGGACAGGGAGACAGGAGTAGCGATAGATAAAGATAGAAGTGGAGAAAGTGGTGTAAGCGGAAAATTCGTTCGTCCTCGTGCGAACCTGGATGCCACATGTGCGCTTCTTAGGCCACTCGAGGACGAAGGCAAGTCTTAAACCCGGGGAGAGACAAAAGAACGGAAACTAAGAGCTGAAGGAGTTGGAAAAGGGAAAGTTCGCGTGGAAGAAGAGAACAAGGTTCGGTAAGGGTTTGTTGACGACGACGTACCCGCCACAAATATAATTCACAAAGGAAAAGCAAGAAAAAGGTACATTTGCATACCTTTTCCGGAACAAGAAAAATCCACAGGGAAGATGTCCCCATTATCCCATATCAGAACCGCCAAAGACCGCAGAGAACCGGGGAAATTCCCGTGCAGACGTCCCCATTTCGAAAATAACGAGCTGCGCTTATTCGACAGCACGTGGTGTCTCGATTTCTCCCCGACGAAAAAAGACCCACCATTGTTTCACAACGCGACGAGCAACGGAGCACAAAAGGAAGAAGGGAGAGATCTAACCGTAGCGGAGGCGGAAAATAGCCTGATATGAGGGTCGCAAGTTTCCGCGTCAATTTCCTCCGCGAAGTTCTTGTCCGTGGAAGCGGCGCACAGGCGTTCGTTCGGCCGGTGCGCTCCTGAAAATTTTTCCCACGAAGATCCGGCATATTGCGCGGCCACGAGAACGCTTTAATACGGAATTGAAGCGGGCCGAAACAAGGTTGACCCGCATCGGGCCGCGCAACGCGGCGCATATTGCGAACCGGAAACAAGAGAGACCGCGCCGCGATTCCCGCGGTCCGTCATTACGTATGCCGTTGACATCCGCCCGGGCACGCTAACTTTCACGTTAAGCTGACTACCGAGTTCTCGCTAAGTAGCCACCCTCCCCTCCTCGTTCGACAAAGTTAGCTGCGAAAAGTGGATTGCTTCTGACAGCGAAGACGGCGCGGAGGCTCGAACTTTCGCGATAAATCGTGCTTAGATTTTTCGTCTTGTATGTTTCAAGAGAGAATTCCTTTGGAAGTAACGCTGCTTGATTGCGGGAGGATAGTTTTTGCGCGCGGGTGTTAATTTCGTGGTAAATCTTTTAGTTATCTTGATGTGATTGCGATTTTCTTGAGTTTAGAATTGCAGGGGATTGCAAAAAGTACTTGCAAACTTTCGCGAAGCACTGGGAGGCTGGCCAATTAAGAAATTCATGTTTTTTGGTAGCAAAGAATTTTTCAATTTGAAGAGTGATGAGTTTTGTATATTTGGAATAATGAAAATGTTGGGTCATCCCATAAGTTCATGCTGAAAGCGTTTTTAATGAAATTTAATGAAGATTGTTTGAAAATGTTTTAATGAAAATCTAAGAAAATTCTATAGTAATGACATAATGGACTTGCCAAAGAAAAAGAAAAAATTGTGGAATGAAACGGCGTTTACTTTTTTTTCTTCTCAAAATTAAGGGTCGTTGGAAATATTGATCTATATTATAAAATTCGACAGGAACTTATGGGATGACCTAAAAGTTAATCGTTGGGAAAAGAGTGTAGAATCGTGTGGAAATTATTTTGATTAAATACGTTACTTTTGGGGTCATATCTAATTAATTTTTAAATACAACGTTTGACTAAAGAAATCGAATATTTTGATTACCTTGAAATCATTGACAGACTTTTTATAGCGTCTAGAGCACCTCAGTTCTTTCATTTAGAATTTTAACGATGCTGATCAATTTAGAAATGAATCTTTTTTGACGAAGAGTAACTCTTCAATTCGTTCGAGAATAAATCGTTGCAATACTGTCGTAAAAAGCTCTTCCTATAAATGAACGTTAGAGTGAAACTGTTTTAGTGAAAATGCTTGATTAGAATCTCTGTGTTGTCGTTTTTATCAATTAAAATTGTCTGTGATTCGTCAGGCGCTGTGCATTTTAAAGTGAGTGTCTATATTTGCTGGTGTCAAGGACCTGAAGTTCATCTCGAACTTCAACTTCAGTGTATGCTCTAAGCTTGTCAAACCCAAATTACAGTGTTCGCGCCATTACTATCCAGCGTTCTTCTCGTAAATGGTAATTACATGGAGAAAAATGAAAGAAGAATAAATTTTACTCTCTTTTATAGCCGACATAATAGCGTATGCAAATTTTTTTCCAGAAACAAAGGTGAACTTTAATTTTTTTAAATGCAACGCTACATATTTGTTTAATATCATACGGAAGCGTGTATCGAGATAAATTGAACCATATGCGACATAATGGCCTGAGGATCGCAGAAGGTTAAACATTTGAAAAATAATTTAAACAGATTGAACTTTTATTTGAAAAATTAGTCCAATTGTTCACGAGGCAAATGCAATATTAGATGATAATTATTAGAAAACAAACGGATAGAGCGTGCATTTTTACTCGGTACAGAGAGAAAATAGTAGTTGGTTCGTTATCGACTAAATTTTCCAAAGAATTTCATCGTTCCTCTTTTTCCTTCTTTAAAACGCGATAGCTCCTGTCATCGAGAACAGTTGAACGGGTTTTTCTAAGGGTTTCCTTTATTCTTCCTCTAGACTGACTCCTGAAGGTTATACGACTACTTGGGCTCGAGCAAAAGTTCCCGAGTATAAGCGTTTTTCTTCAAAAGCCCAGATACTATTTCTTCGGAGATTCTTTGTACTTTACCTTTAACTACGGACAACATCTTCTTGCTCGATTCGTTTTCTGCATTCTTGGACATAGCTGGTGCTTCCTCTTTGTTTCCTCAGGACGCAAGAAATTCGCAGACATGATTCCGCGTGAATCCCTCTGTCCGCGCGAAATTTCACTGAATTTCCGAGTTGGAAAATGGACAACTACGGTTCTTTGTTTCCTAGAAACGAAAGAAACGATCGTCTCGATCGTGAGCCATTGAGAAAAACTTTTTCAATTCCTTTAAATGACTCGGCGATCCTTTCAACGTTCTTGTGAAAATATGTTAAATAATTCACTGGACGATATTTGTTTGTTGGTAAATTCCAAGGTAAATTTAGAAAAAAAAGCAGTGTCTGAAATATCGTCGCTTTTCTCTATTTTTCATTTTATGAAATTGATCGGTTTCTGAGCGGCTTATACGTGTTTATCGTCGCAGCGAGAATTGAGCCTTTACAGTTTTCTTGTCGCAAAGGCAAATAATTTCTAGATAGATCACTGTAAACGATAGCGTTTGCAAACTAATTGGATCGGCGGTTATTAGCGTCGAATTTCCAGCTCGAACTAGGGGCCGAGCGTTTCCTATCGGCGAATTCCTATCGGGCTCGATCGGACGTTGTAGATGTTTCGCGTCAACAAATAGCGAATTCCGTGTTATATGAAAATCGATAAACTATGTAGGATTTTAACATCGAAGGAAAAAGTTGAAGTGTTGAATTATTGAAAAATATTGTCACTTGAATGATTAAAAGTTGTGACAATGAGTGTCTATGGTGGGAAAGTAGGCGAAGGGAACATCCTCGTCGATTTTAACGAAATTTACGTGTAATGTAGCTCTCGAAAAAATATTTGACACGTATTTTTTTTTTTATTAGCCATCGTTTATGTTGAAGAGGTGAAAACATCCCTGAAAATGAATTTTTCATTGAGAAACACGATCTCTACATTTAAACCATTTTTTATATCTAATAATTTCCGAGGTATTGGACCAAATAGATTTTGAGGGCTGTTTTCACCCTTTCAATATGAACGGTACTGATAGAAAGAAATAAATACACAAATTTCATGAAAATTGGTAAACGACACTTGGAAATGTTCCCTAGTAAGATTTTTGTGTTCCAATCGAAAATTCAAGTTAGAAGTCGAAATTACTTTATAGAAATTCTGCATTTCTGTGAGCCATATGAATTGCTATATTTAGGTGTATACTTGCTTCTGCACGCTCAATAGCGATGGACGTGTCATAAACTCAGAACACGACACGTCGACGAAAGTCGAGGCTACTCCTTCTTTGAGCCTAATTTGCAATTAGAATTCGATGATATTGGAAGTATTGAATGATTGGTGATAAAACAACACGTGGTATTAATATGTCGTTTATTCAATACTAGCAACAGTGGACTTGGAAATGTAGACTTTTGCGGTGATCCTTAGCGTGGGTGCGTGATTGATGTGACGGCACTGGACTGACTAATTTTCATTTGCTGGACTCTTCAGGCCTGCAAAGGATGCAATAAACTTCCGGCCAAAAGACCTTCCCTGCTAGATATATTAACGAATCCTTCAAATATAACTTCTAACGAATGGTAATTAGCTGGATGCGAAGGTAATCGAGAGAAATAATGAAGAATACGAACATAAATGAAGATGGGAGAAAAAAATAAAAGCTATTGCACATTTGCGCGACCGATCTGTTAGAAACTTCAACAATATCTCCCTTGTCCGTTCGTGTGAGAAACCTCGTCACGCAAAATCTTAGCCCAGATCTACGTGCCAACCGGAACACAGGTTTTATTTATTTCTACCACATTACTTCACTCTTTCTTATCTCACGTTCTTTCCTTTTAATTTTCCCTCTCCGTTCCGATTACCCCTCTTGCACTTTTTCCACGTGAACTTTTCACGGTGGTTCCGCGGACACCGTTGCTGCACCAACAATCCGCGGACGGATTCAAAGTAGCCTCGCTTAATCTCTCCGTAATTTCTGCGGAGGGAGTGGTAGCTTGGGGGAGGCAAAAGAAGAAGAAAAAGAATGCATCCGAAAGGAAAGTAGCAGCCGCGTACGAATTAACATACTTAATTAGAAAACGAGCTTGCCTGGCATTAGTGTTAATTTGCCTGGCCAGGCTGCCAAGTTGTCGCTAAGCAGCCGGTGCATTAAGAAAAGTTAGCCGCGGAGCTCTGAATGGCCGACGACTAAGACGAACTTTCCTAATAAATTATTATTACACGCTGGCAGACTACTCAACGCGACGTGTCAGCAGCTTGCTCCCGCGGAACGAGCGGCGAAAGTGTCGTTAAAATCGTGAAACGAGTAATGGTAGTTTGTTGTTCGTTCCTTCCTTCCTTTGGACTCTTTTATGTTACGTGTTGCGTGTGTCTGTGATTCGTACGGCACCTAAGTAGTTGACCATGTATGTAGGAACCGACGACGGAAAAATATTCTGGGACCCGGGACCTTCGGCTTAGCAAGGCGAGGCTTTGTTGCGCCTTACGCCCTCTGTATTCTCCTGTACCGATTTTCTATTTTTTGGGCATGGAGGCCCCGATACTACACTCGGCCATCCTCAACTGACATTCACCCTCGAATGTCCTCAGTGCAACACAACTCAACTCAACACTTTTGGGTATACCTCCCGCACACCGTGGCCACTCTCAGCCGAAACTCTGTTTCTCAACTCTTTTTGGAAGACGTGCAAAAACCCTCTCACATGTTTTCATCTCACAGCGCCTGGGCTTTGTGCAGCCGTAGATGCCTTCATCCCTGACGAGCCCCCATTTGTAGGAACCGACGACGGAAAAATATTGAGGGACACAACGGGAATCGAACCAGGGACCTTTGGCTTACCAAGCTCTGTATTCTCCCGTGCCGGTTTCCTATTTTTTGGGCATGAAGGCCCCGATACCACATGTATTAACACAGATTCTTGTCGAGGCGGGCAGAGAAATGGGGAAGAATCGGCAAGCAAATGTTGTTTAAACCTTCGACAGTTCGTCTCGAGCGAAACTCTCACAGAACGTTAATTCCTGAACAGTTTAGATTGATAGAGACTTTCGGGGAAGTAATATTGTCACTTAGGGTGGCGTATCCAGCATTTTAACCCTTTAACGTTTTTTTTAACTTGATGTACCAGAATTGATCAGTTTTATTTATTTTGTTTACAATTATTTCCTAGGTGATAGAAAGAGGTTTCTCATTATTTACAATGCTGTAACTGACGGTTTTCTGTTATGATAGAAAGGATAACGCGATATAGAAAATGAAAGAAAATAATTAAGTAAAATTTCACTTATGGAACACTTTAAAAAGAGTGTATAATACGATTTCGAATAGAAGTGGTGATAATTTCACAATTTTAAGCTTACGTTGCAATATTAATCGATGCATAACTCTTGATATTTCGTAGGATTAAATATAATTTGATACGCTTTATCTTGAAATAGCGTCGATGCTGAAATTTAAACAGGAGCATTTAAATTGTATCGCGTGTATGTTTCATTCGCTTTACCACCTGTTAAATCCTTCGTAAAATGTTTATACACACATCTTCGGTGAAATGTTGCAACGAGCTCGATTGAACGAATTCGCAACGTTTAACCCATTAAGTGTCAAGAATTTGCACGTGCAACATTTCTTCCGAAACAAATTTCCGATTAACAGTTCGCATTACGGTGTACTTTTTATCAAATACGTTGCAACAATTCCGTGAAATTTAAATAACGATTAATAATAAACTTGTAGATGAATAGAATAATACTATCGTATAAATTAATTGAAACGGTAAATTGTTTCACCTTTTTATTTCGAATTTTAAGCTGCAATCGATATTCTTTTTAAACGTTTTTCACGTAAAATAGAATAATACTAATCAAAGTGCATGAAAAGAACGTTGCATATCCTGTAAATAGTGGAATAACTCCGTGATAAGTCAGACATCAGAGTGATTTCGCGTAATACACTATATTTGCTTCGTTGCTCCTTCCATATTTTATGGAAAGCAATATAAAGACCTGGAATATATATTTTTTACTTTATTCACAAAGTAATGCAAACCGAAAAAATATAAGAAAACGATTACAGAGCAACATTATCAGAATAGCAAATTTTACTCTTCAAAAAGTTGGTACAAAATTTTTTACTTTATTTACAAAGCAATGCAAACCAAAAGTATGCAATATTATCAACATAACAAATTTTATACTTCAGAAAGTTGATACAAAGTGGTTCCAACTAATTCTAAAGTTTCCAATATAAATCCCTTAGATCAGATGTTCCCAAGAATTGCGGCCCGCGATGGCAGATCAGCCGCGATCTTGAATTTACAGAGATAATTTACATTTTTACAAAAAAATTAATAAATTTGGTCATATTATAATTAAAAATTGTTCAGTTAAGAAAATACTAAATTTTATATGTAATATATCTTGTTATTATATAGATTGTACATATTTTACTGTCTTAACGGCAATGGCCGTAATTGTCTTAATGGCCCGCCAAATATTTTCGAATTTACAATTTGGCCCACCTAGGCAAAACTTTGGGAACCTCTGCCTTAGATCTTGCAAATAGTTTCTATAATTTTCTATAACTCGTTTCTGTAACAACGAGAAGCAATCATTTCGTATGATCCACTAATATCAATCTTACTCGCAGAACAGGAAATCAAACAATTCTTCGTTCGAACGATAAACACTTACTTCACTGCGAAACCGAAGGAAACAGAATGGAACGAAGATAACAAAGCAGGGAGAAATATAGTGAACACACTACTGGGAACCTAAATTACGTACACGCGACGCAATTCGAGCACAGTACTTTGAGATACGTATCACGAACCGTAGCTAAATTCTACATTTCATCGATCGGCAATTGGCGATCCTTTATTCATGCTATTAGCTCTTGCGAGAATTTCAAAGCTCCTCGAAGCTGTTCCGATCGAGGCGATAGAAAACCATCCGATGTTTTCGAATAACTATAGGCACCTTTTATAAACGCGGATTACTACGAAATTATTGCACGAATTTACGATATTCCGCGGTCAATTGGAGTTACGCGAAAGCTTCGTCGTTTTGGACAGCTGCGGAAAGGAGTTTAGACTTTGGAAAGGAAGAAGAAGAGAGCGAAAGAATAGACAGAAGCGAAAAGAAGAGAAGAAATGCGTGTTAATTGTATTCAGGGATCCAGTATTTCGTGTGGGTGACGGAGTCGAACACGAAGGAACGATCAATTACGAAATGCCTCGTCGAAATGCTTCATATTATAATTCAGAAGTTGGTAGTGTATTCAAACAATACACGCAGCCGTTCAATAGAGAGCGATCATCGCAAATCGCGTAGATTAAAGTAAGCTTCTTTGGAGAACAGTGCTTTGACTGAAGCCGCGCTTATTATTATGATTGGTGCATGATCAGTAATGGAAGCATTGAGAACATGTGAATAGCGCGTGAATAATGTTAATTTATTACTGTTGGTTTCCTTTGTCCCTGAAAATTCTGTGTTAATGTTTCACGTTGAAATTGAACGATTTTTATGATTATTTCGTTAGGTACTTCTTTCTGTATTGTATTTTCAGCATATACTTGTTTATTCGAAGTATTTAGGTACCTCAACTGGAAAATTGTTATTCTACCGCAGTGAAATATTTTATTGAAGGCATTTTCAAAATCGAAATAAAGGTGACTAGTTTTTCCTAAAAATTGGATCTGCAAACCTCAATGAGTTCCATTTTAATAATAATGGAGATAAAGTAATTCAAAGTAAATCTCGGAAGGAATAACTTTTCAACGTAAATTTAACGCTAGTTAAACCGCCAATGGTAACCACATCAGTTCTTTTTCACTTACGAGATATTAAGTTCAGTCGTTTATTCGTTTGATATTTTCCCAAGAAAGCTGAAGATCACACTGGCAATTCAACTCAGAGACACATAAGTACTCGAAAACAGTATCGAAACTTGTCCATCTATTAACCCATTCGCGGCCAATCACATTCGTGGTGTATAATGCCGTCCTTAGACGAAAAAACCGATGACACACCGTGTGTGTAACGATCATGGATTCGTATTATGTTATTACTGAAATAATCATGAAAGTTAAAGCTCTGTAGATATTAAAATCCACGTTGGTTTCAAGCTAAGACCACAAACTGTCCTAAAAAAAGTGAAAAATGTCTGCAATGTTAATTTTCCCCTCCTTCTCTCAATTTTCAATATGAAGAGAAACAAAATTTTGGCTCCTGCCAAACCGACATTCGTGTCAACGGAGCACAAACAAAATACACTTTCGATTGGCTTGCGCGATCTTCGTACGAGAAAAAAATAGAAGGAACGACCGAGTCGCAGACGACAGCAAGTCACTGCGTAGTTAAACGGAAACTTACACCGATACTACGTATTATTGATTATACAAATATTAAAGCGTGGTACGTGGGTCGACGTGTTGACATTAGTTCGATGTGCTCGCAAACCACAAGCTACTCTCCCTCTGTACAAGGAGGACTGCTGTCCAGCTTGAAATTCGCAAGGACGAACAAGATTCGATCTGGTAGACAGCACCGGACCCTCTGTACAACCATAGAAACTACAATTAGAAATGCAAACTAGCACGGTACTGACATTGGAAATTTGTTTAATCAATTGCCTCGAGCGTTGCTTGCTAAATTTGTGCGCCTGTCTACCAAGAAGTTCAAGCGTAACGGACTGTCAAAGAGGTTTATCTTGGAGCTTTTTCTCTTTTCGAGAAGGAAGAAACGCGTGGTGGAACGTTGCTGTGACGTAAATTTCATTATCTTCCTGTCGTTTTTCTTTCACGTGCTTTTTAATTCGGAAAATGAACTACTTCAATGAGTTACATGCGAACGTGAAGCTTATCTTCTTTGTTTGCGGCGTTTGTTGTGTAGGACCAGCCACGTAAAACCTAATTATCTTCTCTTGCTACGGTGGTAGGAGAACTTTTTTAGACACAATGTCGATGGTTTCGGAGGATGAATGTGTAATTTTTTTAAATCGAATTACATTGAATTTCTTTTACATTACATGTATGAAAGCAATTGTCGAAACGAGTTCAAAGTTCTACGATAAAAGTCATTTGCAAACTCTATTTCATGATTGTGAGATTGATTCAACATCTAGAGGAAGAATTTTTTCAGGATCTCAGTAATTTTGCAACGTTCGTAAATGTTTAGGTTTGCTTCACGGTCAATAATTGTCTGGATACTCACAAAGGAGAGTATAAAATGCAAATTTCTATCTGAAGAGCTTCAAATCGTTCATGTTCATCCGAAAAAAGCACGCAAATTCGTTCTCCTACCATTGTGATCTATGAAGTCCTCCATAAACCTAAACGCAACTATAAAACTTCCTATTTCTTCCACACAGTTTACGTTTTCACTGTTTTTCCTTCTTCGTTTCCCAATCGTAGCAGAGTTGTGTTTTCTATCGTTTCATCGTGTGTTTTCACTTTTACTTCCACAATTGCTGAAAACCTGAGCTACTTATCGCAAACGAAGAACAGAAGGAGAGTCAATTTTTTCCCTCGACGAATGGAAGAATTTCAGTT
>NW_017100395.1:553489-561086 GCF_001263275.1 Habropoda laboriosa | reverse complement strand
CGAAGTCGACATGGTCTCCTCTAATCTGCGGTTCATCCACGAGGCTTAAATTTTAAGTCGAGTTCAAGTGTCGCTTGAACGTCGAAAAATTTGAATCGGGTTTAAAATTCGAGATCCCCGCGGAATCCTTGGTTTTCTTCACCTTCGTCACTTCGCGTTTAACTCGAGGGTGTCTCGAATATAAAGGAAAGGGGCGAAGAAAGAAAGCTGCTTTGCTGTGTTTTCGAGAGATCGTCGCTCTTGTCTTCGTTGTGTCTAATGTTTCTTTTCTTTTGTAGCTTTTGTTGCAACACAATACATAGTCTAACTTTGAGTTTACGATATTGTGTATGCCTAGTTGTGCTATTTTTGAGCTCTTTTATGCAATATTTCTTAAGGTGCCCAGGCTCAGAAAATGTTTAGGAATACATTGTGTAATACTTTATGAAATTCGTCTCAACTTTGTTGTGCTTTGCTGTATTTTGTAGAGATTGTCCCTCTTATCTTCGTTGTATCTAATGACAGGGATGCCTAGTTGTGCTATTTTTGAGCTTTTTTATGTGGTAAAAATAAAAAAGTGTTTTAGAAATATATAATACTTTATTAAATTAATAAAAAAGTGTTTTAGAAATATATAATACTTTATTAAATTCGTCTCATCGTCTCGTCTAACTTTTAGACTTTCTCGAACGTCAGTGACTTTTTTAGCCGAAAGGGGTTAGGGGTAAATTCTCTGTAAATGCATCAAAATCTAAATGCATAGAAAATATTTCCACGAAATAAAAAGTGGCAGAATATTTGTCAACTTTATTCCCTAAAACCTATGCTGTTGATACGCAAAAATGCAGCTGTACTATAAAATTCGTTGAACTCAATTTTAATCGAGTTTCGTACGATTAAAATTGAGAAAACAATCTCAAAATTGAGAAGCTTCAAATGTGACAAAACTTTTTCTCTGTATTTATCTCTTCTCTTCAAAAATATACTCTCCGTCGCTGCAATAACATCTCGCAGAAATTTGATAAAAATCCCTTTCTCCGGTTCGAAGGGTAAACTTCCAATGTTCAAGACTCACTTTGTCTGAAATTGTCCACGGTTCTCCGTCGAAAATTATTCGTAATAACCTGGCTATAAGCGTGACGCAATTAATATTGTATAAGTAAATTAAGTCTGTTAATATCGTACAACTTGTTCGACACAGACAACACAATCTGTACAGCTGTCATAGAGATCTACCAGCTTAAGAATATTTTCAGCCATTACCTCTTCGATGGTTTAAACATTTTCGTTGCGTCGCACGCAAATTCACGCGAGTTCGCCTCGGTCTGGCGGATTATAGCCGTAAAAATCATTAGTCACCTTAAAACCTCACTTCGGCCGATCAGACCCCCCTTGGTCTACCATGCGCCGCGCGAACGTCATTGTTCGCGCCCGCGGTACGTTTTTCTGGTCATAAAACGGTACCGTTTTCGGAGCTGACAATTTTGCATTAACAAATTCGGTCCCCCGAAAGCGTCTCACAGGCATCCCCTTCTCTGAAGAAACGCACAAGGAGAGGTTTGTCGCCACTATTTAGGCACCCTGATTGCTGAATTTCCACTTCACAAAAATGTATAAAAACTTTATTAAATTCGTCTCATCGTCTCGTCTAACTTTTAGACTTTCTCGAACGTCAGTGACTTTTTTAGCCGAAAGGGGTTAGGGGTAAATTCTCTGTAAATGCATCAAAATCTAAATGCATAGAAAATATTTCCACGAAATAAAAAGTGGCAGAATATTTGTCAACTTTATTCCCTAAAACCTATGCTGTTGATACGCAAAAATGCAGCTGTACTATAAAATTCGTTGAACTCAATTTTAATCGAGTTTCGTACGATTAAAATTGAGAAAACAATCTCAAAATTGAGAAGCTTCAAATGTGACAAAACTTTTTCTCTGTATTTATCTCTTCTCTTCAAAAATATACTCTCCGTCGCTGCAATAACATCTCGCAGAAATTTGATAAAAATCCCTTTCTCCGGTTCGAAGAGCAAACTTCCAATGTTCAAGTCCCACTTTGTCTGAAATTGTCCACGGTTCTCCGTCGAAAATTATTCGTAATACCCTGGCTATAAGCGTGACGCAATTAATATTGTATAAGTAAATTAAGTCTGTTAATATCGTACAACTTGTTCGACACCGACAACACAATCTGTACAGCTGTCATAGAGATCTACCAGCTTAAGAATATTTTCGGCCATTACCCCTTCGATGGTTTAAACATTTTCGTTGCGTCGCACGCAAATTCACGCGAGTTCGCCTCGGTCTGGCGGATTATAGCCGTAAAAATCATTAGTCACCTTAAAACCTCACTTCGGCCGATCAGACCCCCCTTGGTCTACCATGCGCCGCGCGAACGTCATTGTTCGCGCCCGCGGTACGTTTTTCTGGTCATAAAACGGTACCGTTTTCGGAGCTGACAATTTTGCATTAACAAATTCGGTCCCCCGAAAGCGTCTCACAGGCATCCCCTTCTCTGAAGAAACGCACAAGGAGAGGTTTGCCGCCACCATTTAGGCACCCTGATTGGTGAATTTCCACTTCACAAAAATGTACAAAGAGCGAGCTCACCCTCGCCCGTCAGGTCAGATCACGAATAAAGTTCAACTAAACATCAACAAAAAGGAACAGTCTCTACATACCTTCTCAACGAGGTTCAGAATAGTTAAGTCAAGGCTGAACCACAGCGAGCTCAGAACCGAACAAGGTCGAACGCTCGCAACAATTTTATTTCAAATAAACCCACGTTTTATGCAACCAACGTAACCAAGTTGTTTTTAAATTAAATCAATCGTTTTTTAAAGAAAATACGTGTCGATAGAAATAGGTATACAAGAAATGTCCGTAAACCTAGTGTCCAAGACGGGAAAATTGACATTTCGCGGTGTCGCAGCGACGAGAAAACGCGACTTGTATCGGGCCTTTCTTTCCCGATCTCGTCGCGAATTTCGACGGCGTAATTTTAACTGACCGCGCGCCTCGCCGGGTAAGATAACGAATCGTTGGCTCGAATTTCTAGCATGGGATGTCAAAACGAATTTTTTATAGCAGCTTTTGTTCAGCTGTATTCAACGGTGCCCCGCGGGCGCAATTATTTCCCCTCTCTCTGTGTGTGACTTTTACCGGGCCGTTTTAGGACGCGCGCTAGATAACTTAAACAGACGGCTCTCCATTCAAAACTGTACGCGCGACAATCCATCAATCGATACTTTCCATTTGCAGTATTAAATTTTTCATTGCGAGTTTCTGATTCCCTGGACGCGGCGAAATCTTCCGGCGAAATATTGTCATTTCGCGGCGATCCAGGGGATATGAAATTCAATCGAATTTCAACGACGATCTCTCGGCGCTCGCCTTTTCTTTTTTTCTTTTATTTCTGACTTAAATGGAGCCGTAATTAACGGATTGTCGTTTTACAACGAGCAAAAATTGGTCGTAACTTGTGCAGGTCTTCGTATTGTTACAAATAACGGAAATATTTAAGGTGGAAGAAGTCGCAATTTTAGAAAACCTCGTCAATGTTTCGTATTAGGTACCAAAAAAAGTTTGTGTGGATTTATGGTATAAAATTTAGGCAATCTGAATTTTTTTGAAACATAATTTTATTTAACAAAGCGATCACTCTTGTTTCTACAACTCATTTCCAACGTTCTATTATCTCACTCATTTTGTTAATAGAAAAATATTGAGTTGTATTACATTTATTTATTTAACTGTCCTGATCTCTGAAAAAGGAGAGAACGAAGAGGAATATTGAGACTAAAGAGAAAGAAAAGATTGAAATTAAGATACCTTGAAAGATCCTATCGACATAGTTGTCACAAGACAGTAAAATTTCCCATCCGACATCCTCCATTTTTCACGTGTCAGAGAAGTAACGTGAGGCCGCGCTTCGAGAGAAGTACACCCCTCCTGTTAACAAGTGCTAGTTAAATTTTTACCAGTTTTAAATGGACTCCAGTGGCGAACTAAATAGATAAAACCTTTTACCGACACCAACCTTGTGTATTAGATACGCGAACTACTGCAAGAAATTCGCAAGAAAAATCGCAGGAACTTTTCATTTATTTCGAATATCTTCAAATTCGCTTCATATTAAAAATTTAAGACTTTCATGGCTCGCAGCGTAGTTATTATTATCGAGGCTTTTAGGTGCAAGCCGCGTACCTATGGAAAGAATATTCCTACGCTGATCACTATCGTTACAAAAATTTAAAGATAAAAGATGCTTTCCATAAGATGCTTCATTTCCTAACGTTCGACTTGTTACATTTAAGAATTTCACGATAGGAGAACTAATGGAACTTAGGCGAAAGATCTAGATAGCGTAATACAATCGATAATTTATTCAAAGTCCTGAAGATCTATATACGAAGATTGCTCGACAAACTCTAGAAATCAGGGGAAAGCGAAATAATAGCAAAGAGCGATGGTGGAATGTTTGTTGCTTAGGAAGGGAAAGCCGTGTATTATGAAAATGGTGTAAGTCCATTTACGACCCCAAGAAAAGTATGGTTTCATAAAAGTCATTTGTATAAGAAATCTACACGTTTAAATTTGTAGAAACTCAGACAAACTTAATCAAATTAACCAGAATTTTTGTATCGACTGAGATGCAAATCCTTTCATATCCTGACACGAGGAAAACTGGACTTACGCCATTTTCCTAATAAACGGTTCCTAATAAAAGGACACGACTTACCCCCAAAAACCATCTTCTATCGTTTCTCCGCAAAATTAATAAAAACTCGTCGGTGCAAATCCTCCTTTCTTCTACTCCGCTAAGCGCAAAACGTATTACCCTCGAAACATACTTTTCACCCTCTTTATCGATATCCTACGGATGAAGAGAAAGAAAAAAACTCTTGCTCGAGTTGCCAACGCATACAACGATCTCACCGGGTATTATTCATACGGAGTCGTTAAACCGCGGCCGGAGGAGATCGGTTTCAACGCCGACCAGTCGGCACGATTAATCATCGACGGTCTCTCCCTTACTTAACCAACGGGACGTTGTTCGTGGCTCGGGGTATGTGCTCGCGTGGAACACTGGGCGTGTAGTATGACATGACAATTCGCGATAGCACGGTGACACAATACGAATCGTCCGCTTAAATAGAGCGGGCCCGTCAGGTGAAACGGTTCATTTGAACGCAGATGCAATCACGGCCAACTATGGACGGGAACATTAGGCGATACCGTTCTCCAAGGATTCGCCGCGCGCTATGGAAACGGCTGAGAATTGTCGCGGGTCGGACACCGAAACCCCGAGTTACAGCCTTCGCCGTTATAATGGCCACGCACAAAGGCACACCGATGTGTTGGCTACGCTTCTCCGATATCCGACGTCCGACTCCTCTATTCTCATTTAAATCAAGTCTGTCCTCGATCCGCGTGCATCTCTTTCACCGCGAATCCTTTTTCTCGAGGTACGTTGTGGACTGAAGTTTTAATCGAATGTTTCGTCCACGCCACGTGGACTGTTCGAAGACTGAATTCTGTGTTTGGCCATTTAACCCTTTGAACTCGACATTTTTTTTTAATTTTCTTATAACTCCCTGTTATTTTAAGAATTTTATTTGAAATGCACTTAGAAAGATATTTGGTTGGTATAGTGAAAATAGCATATTATTATTGCTCATTCAGGTAAAAACAATATTGCAAAATATGATCAGTATTTAAAAATTACTTCATTCGTACCTGTGGATGAAACTGATGTCGAGGCACACTCGACGAAGGAGTCCAAAGGGTTAAGTCGATTGTAGAGATTTTTTGGGACTGTTTGACTGTTTTCGATGCTTTTTTCAAGATGATACAAGTGTCCCTTATTTTTTCTTCGTATTGTAACAAATTTTGCTCCCTTGTGAATATTTGCATAAAGAAGATGAGATTGTCACTGTTGACACAAATTTTAGAGAAGCCAAAGTGACTAGCTCTGTAAAATAAAATTTGCTAAATCTGTTTTTATTGGATTTAGGCAATAAATTAAAAGGTGGTATTTCAATTATAAAGTATTGTTTATTTTTGTATGCGGGGAAGGCACGTCACTACGCAATGATAAGAGCTCGACAAGACGCTAAAGAAAAAAACAAAAGCATATAAGCGTCCAGCCATACTAAACAAATAGTTATTATGTCATTCTTCTGTATATGTTTACATTAACCTGACTCAGTATGTTGATTATTTTCATTCATTTCTCGTAATAATCCAACAGTTTTATTTATAAAAAATTAAGCAACAAGTGTTTTGATACAAAAATTGGAAGAATATTGAAAAGTGGAGTTAATTATTTTGGCTTCTGCGTGACTCACATTTCTATAACACTACATTAAAGTTTCTTAATTATTTTAAATAAATATTCTTGCACGATTCTTTGGATTTCATTATTCGCGTGCAAGTAATGCTGTGTGTACGATACCGAAGTTTCTTGCTTTCAACGTTGTCAGAGAGGAGGCGGATTTTATAGAGAGTTTGGTTTGAGGATATTTAAAGTCGCCGCTGGCTAAAGTTGCCTTCGAATGCCATCAGAGGAAAATGTAATTCACGTAAGTGAAATTCCTTGTAAAGGAGATGCATAAGTCGAAAGTAACTTGTAGTTCGCATAAAAGCAACACTTTCAATAGAAATTTTAAGGAAAACCTGCGTATAACAATACGAATAGGTTCTTCGCGAGTTCTGATATGAAATTATTTTCAGACACAATAGACGAGATATGTGGCATTGATGATATATTCGTAAAGTAGTGAAAAGGCGACGATAAAGGAATGTAGATATTGAAGTTGAAGCAAAGTTTGAAAAAGCAATATTTCACATGCGAATAAGAGACTTTCAGATATGTTTTTAAATGTCGCGAATTCGAAAAAATACTCGAAGAACTCTAGAAAAATGTAGTGTTCCAGAGGAAAATATTGACTGCAACTTTAATATAGAATGATTCGAACGATTTACGTATTTTCAATATTGTAGATCTCAGAGAAAAATGTTTGAAATAAGTATATTTTAGCTACGTTTCTCTTATTGCGAGAATATTTGTTGAAAATAGCTCACTTTATTTCCTACTTTTCATTGAAAATCCATTTGTCTAGCTGGCAGTAATAAGAGAAATTAAAGTTCGTCGATCTTGCTGTTTTAAATTCAGTTCCTACGAAGAGTAGAATTGCATTATAGAATTAAGTTCAATCTGATTTCCTTTTTTCGTTAAGCGTAACTGATATTCTAAGGAATAAAATTTGCATCTCGTATTAATGTTACATATAAGTTTCATATTTTTACATTTTTATCTATTTATTCTGCATTTCGTTATTTCTAAATTTGTGAAATAATTGATAAGGTTAGCAAATCGTGCAAAAATGTGCGTTCCATAAATGTAATGCGGTATTTCGAGAAATAGACTTAAATTTTGCATTGGCATAATCAAAATAGTGCAAATAATAAATACAAAAGGAAAAATTGACAAAAATATGATTAACACTCGCTGGACACTTTTTGGGGGCACAGTGCTTTCTCCATAACTCGGAAAGATAACAATAATAATAGATTGTGACTTTATTTTGTGAAAATGAAATTTATATTTATTACT
>NW_017100395.1:544053-553448 GCF_001263275.1 Habropoda laboriosa | reverse complement strand
TTCACTCATTCGATTCGTTCTCTCTCTTTCTCTCTCTCTCTTCCATTCACATTCCCTCGTACTCTACTAACTTATCGCCCTACTTATTACCCATTAATTGTTGCCCCTCTCTTATACTTTAATATTCTCTTTGGTGTTCTCAGCCACTCTCTCTTTTTTCTTTTCTTTTCTTTTTCAGCTTCTCGAGCCACTCTACAATCTTTCTGTCCTGTCTCCCACTCACTACGTCTTCCATCCTGATATCCCTGTCGGTTTCTTTGCAGTCCCTTGTTAAATGTTCCAGATTTCCGAATCTATCACCACACAAATCGCATCTCCTTCCTTCCTCCTCTTCCCAGTACTTGTTCCAGTTTTCTAAATTCCCGCATCTCGCTTGGGCTATTAACTTCTGGCCTCTTCCTTCTTTGCTCAATTATTGCCTCTGTTGTTGCACTTCCTTGTCTCTTCTCCTTATCCTCTCCGTTACCTCTCTTCCTTCTCTTCTCAACTCATCCACCCCCGCTTGACTTAATCCGTTTCTTTTTAAGTACTCCTCTCTCTCTTTTCCGGTTCTAGTTTGTTCTTTATTTGCTTCCTTGACTCCACCCCCGCTTGACTTAATCCGTTTCTTTTTAAGTACTCCTCTCTCTCTTTTCCGGTTCTAGCTTGTTCTTTATTTGCTTCCTTGATTATTTTTCTCCCTACGTCCTTCCTTACTCCCTCCTCAAATTTCCAAGCTCTAATAATATTCTACTTTATTCAATGTTCCATAATTTTCTGTTTTAATATTCCTTTCTCAATAACTCTCAACATTCCCCCGAATTTCTAACATATCCGACCATAAAATATACCGAGTGTTAAAGGTTAAACACAAATTTTCACAAATTCCCGTTCAACGTCGACAATTCTCAAAACAATCCAGCCAAACATCTCTCACATCTTTTCCCATAAAATGCTAATTCCTCGCGAGACCGTCAGAGCACACGTTCAAACGGAATTCGTCTTCTCTAGAGTTAATCTGGGCGTGTTTCACGGCGTTCCGCAAAGATATAAATACGAATGCATCGCGATTAATCTAACCTCTCTCCTGTGGGTAGGGGGACAGTCGCGGAAAGTGGAGAATATAGCGCAAGTTTCGCGGATGGAAAACTGTCGAATTGCTGCCGGTCCAATTACGCGTCAAAGTACGAGGTGACACGCGATACTGTTCTCCAAGGATCAGACTGAAACGACTGTGCCGCGGCTGTTTCTATTTCGACGACTGGGCGAAGTTGTACGTTCCACTGGACGGAGAGATAACCGGAGGCATGCGGAATCGCTGGTGCATTATTATTTCCCCGACGATATGCATATGCGAGAATACGAGAGCTGATGGCTCGTACGGGGGACGAGAGACTGCTTAAAATTCAAGAATTTTTATGCCACCGCCGCGGCTAGATTTAATATAAGCAGAACGCAGAGGCGCAGCTCTGTTCCTCCAACGTGATAAATTAGCTTTTGTCACTTAAGAAAGTTTCTGGAGAGATGTACTCGTTGCGGCGAGCTTCGAGGTATTTGTGCAAAAGAAATTCGCGACGGCAGAAAGTTGGAGTGGTTGACGAAGTTGGATGTAAGATGTGTCCGTGGATCGACGGAGGCTTTTGTTCGTTCGTTCGATTTGTCGTAGAAGGATTTACTGCTTATTGGTAATTATATTTGACTAGATACGATCAATTTTTAAAGGCATTTTAATTGAAGTTTGTAATCAAATTATAGTAACTTCTCAGATCTACTATTTATTATTATATACGTCAGATTTATATGTTTTCCTCAGGGGGCCACAAGAAAATTTTCATTATTCTACGCATTGTGTTATATTATGCTTGTGCTCATTTATCATTTTTTTTAAATCAAAATGATATCGACAGTTAGCTAAGTAGTAGTTAGCTATGATGTTCGAAATTTTTAGTTGACGATATTCGTTTTATTTTAATTATTCCAAACATTCGAGGCCCTCCGGTCACCGATGACCAACGTGTTAAAGTGAAACAGCTAAAAAATGGTGCAGAGTACAGTGTTTCAAAATATCGCTTCTCTACAGGCCTTTAAACGTGACATACTTCGTTTAGTATTATTTTAGCCACAATATTGGGAATTGAAAATATTCAGGTATGCACGTATAAATACTAAATTCAGTTTTTCGTCGAAACGATTTCGTTTCTAACAAGATAGTGCGTTCCATACGTTACTATTGAATAACAAATACAGACTTTTCGTCAAGGCTTTTTATTAAAAGTCTTTGTAGCAGTTTTATAAGATTTCAGATGAGATTATAAAACAAAATATAATAAAAAAATGCATGCAATAAAACTTTTTCATTGCTTGCCTATATCAAACGCAATACTTATACTTTTGAAATTTAAATTAACCCAATAACAAGTACAGTTTTACATAGTTTTGACTTTGCTCGAAACTTTATCTAGAAAAAGTAACGAACGTTGCATTCACAAGCCATGATTCAGTTCCGTTATCGTCGAAGACGTAGTTCTGCTTTGCAGACCAACGAAACCGTATTTCGAATTTAATTAAGTCTATCCGCAAGTTGATGTAGCTGGTCGTTTAATGGCCAGAACGTGGTAGTAACTTGAGCAGATATAAGAATAGAGTTATACCTTCCTCTCGTTCGTTCCATTATAATAACTGTCTGCAGGGAACGTGTCCTCATCATTATCGGCATACGTGCGCGAATTTTACGATTTTTCACGTGAAAGGAGCCGATGCAAGTGTGCTGCATCGAGACTATTCACATTCAACTCGTCACTCTTCGTTATGGTCGAGGACGAAGTGTCGAAAATTCATTTACCCCGAGGATCGATTAATTAACACGAAACAGTTTCATTTAGGTAATAATTATCGAATTGGAGAAATTCTTGAAGCGACAGAAATCCACCACGGTAATAATTTTTTAAGTTTCGTTTTCGAATTTTACGATTCTTCGGCTTCTTTCGCGCCATAGAATCGCGTAATTTCAATTAGTTCTAAATTCAGGATTCCTTAAAACGCCACGTTTTCCATCGGCTTCTCGACCAATTTCAAAGAACTCACGATCCATTCAATTCAGTTGCTTTCATCGAGGCTCGATCTTATCGATTCGGAAGCTTCTCGAGGCAACGCGTAAAAATTAGATCGATAGCTATGATCATAAAACCGACGAGGTCTTCGGATGCAAGCCGATTAACTGCAAACTCGTGTATCTTGTTGCGTGCTCGATCTTTCTGTTCGATAGACCTGTGTTTCGCGGCTCTTTCATCGAAGCTCGTAAAGCAAGCTTCCTGAGGTAAAGCCAGAGGTATTAGGTTAGTGCATATGAAACGTCGTTTTTTGAAATCGATCAATTTTTACACGATTCTATACATTCTTGCTAAGATTAACTACTTTCATTATTCCAAATATTATAATTTTACAATTTGTAGAAATTGAAACCGAGGTTGAAAAAGTTGAAAGCAATATTAACACTTTTCCTATTCTCTAGGGGTAGTAGAGTTATCTACTCACTACTGTATACACTACCGGCCAAAAGTTTGGAATCACTGAGCATTGCAATTGACACAAAAATTTCCGGAAAAAAGTCAGCGACTTTGAGAATTTTCTATCGTTCGAATCTATTGATATGAGATATATTGATAAATGTAGAATTGAGATAAACTTCAAATCTATCAGAAATTAGGTAGCAGATTTAATATTGATGAAAAGTGGGAGGCGATTCCAAATTTTTGGCCGGTAGTGTATACTGCTGTGATAAACCAAAAATTCTATATTCAACAATCTCTGATTCTATAAATTAACCGAAAAGTTAGCGTCAAAATTATTTGACATTCTTATTACTTCACCCTTGTCGCCTACTTTACCGTCCAATTTTAGTAGTTTTCTGGTAACAAAATTCCAAACTTGAAGGAAACACGGAGAGGAAATGTAGCAAGTAAAAACGATCTGACAGAATATTTAAATCTTTTATCAGAAAGATCAAATATTTCAAGTAGGAACGTGCGAAAGGATGTCCAGTTATTGACATCAGGGTTGAAACGAGTGCGAAATCGAAGCATCACCTTTAAACATTATTCATAAACATTAATTATTGCTAAGAAGGGTAACTACAAATTGACGATTACTTGGTTCACTTCCAAATTGATCGAAACAACAACGATCTAGCCATATATTCAAATCTTCTACCGGGAAGATTAAATATTCCAAGCAAAAACGTGCAAAAAGGTTATCGACACAAGGGTTAAACCAGAAATTCTACGCTAAATACTTCTCAACGATACCAGTGAAACCATCGAAACTCGAACAACCAGTTCTCACCTAACTCTGCAAATCAGACCATCCGAAACCTTCGGAAGCAACCATTGTCACTCTCCGCGGGCTGGTATCGTTCCCCCGAAAACCAGCTTCGAGGACGCGGAACAGGAACCGTCTTCGCGAGACAGGCACCTGCAGGAAGCATAATTAAGCGTGCTGCGAGCGGAGCCGACCTCGAACCAATCGTCTCTCGAATTTAATTAAAAGCCTCGCGCGACGCCGCCGAGTCCTGTTGCTCAAAGAAGTTGGCCACGCGGCGAAGCACGGGATTCAATTGTACTCACCCCCGGCTGGCTCGGCCCATTATGATAACTGCATGCACGGGACGCGCGTCCCAATTACCAGCTTGCACGTGTGCAATGGAAATTCGAGCCAGCCAGCTGAATCCGCAACGATCTGGTCCAACCTCGTACGTTCTCGTTCGTTCGTGCAAGAGAGGATGCTTTGCGAACCGGGGGGCGGTTCTGTTCCGTCATTTTACAAAAGGTAAACCGATCACGAGTGGTGGTGGCGTTTAATAAAATTCGATCGAGTGAGCTCGAAAGCGCGACGTCTTTATTGCGATAAACTGTTCCGCTTGGAAATCGCCTCGCTTGTTCTTTAGAGGCAAGCTGGAGCTCGAACCGCGTTCCCCGATTCCTGCGGTTTCCGGCGAAGGTAACGCCATAAGTGGTCGATTTTCTCCGTTTATCGGTCAAGGATTGCTGGGGAAATATCGCCCTGAGGGATATCGTGATGCTTCCAGGATAATGAAATTTGCAGTCTCCTGTGTGCAAAAGGGCTCTGATTTGTGTGCGCCGGAATTGGAGTGTCCGAGATGATGCGGTTCGAATGTGTGTAAATCGAGTTTTCGATCGGTGATTTTTGAGTCGCTTTTCGCGTCTTTTTTTATTATACTTATAAAACCTCGATTGAGCTTTATTACAGCTACATATGTAATACAAACAGTAGACAAAATAAAATAAAACAGGAAACATGACAAAATGTGATTTGAAAGCATAACTTTAGAGTAATTTTCGTGTAAATAAAATAGCAGGCTGAGATATTGATTTCAGCGATTATTATGTCTGCTTTTAGAGAGAGTAGAAACTTTTCGTGTTTGATAGTGCGGCAGTGAATGATTTTTTGTGTGTTGTTTTATGTATGTTGCCTCCGACATAACGTGTTTCGTCGATTAACAATTGAAGCAAATTCCAATGTTCAAATTTCACAAAGTTCGGTTCGATGTTACATATGTGGGCTAGTCGTGTGCGTTACAGTTCAAGTTCAAGTGCAGTAGCCAACTAGTCCCATTAAATCCGAGTTCAAAGCCCGATTACAAGTCTCGTTACAAATATCTTTGCAAGAATCGCTACAAGTGTCTCAAGTAACGCTACAAGTGTCTCTGCAAGTGTCTAAGTGTTGCTATTAGGTTGTTGCGTATGAAATGGCCAATTTGAGAATTTCGTTCTTAATTGTGCTACTAGAGAGCACGTATTAGCTTATTGCAAGTGTACCAATTTGCAGCTCGAAGCTAGCCCAAATTCCTCATTGTGTGTTTCTTGATATCGAAGCAAATTTACCAGGTTTCAAACCTGTAATCGAATAAACTGCGTGGAAAATTAACGCGTTTAATTGATACACGTGATAAAAGTATACTAATAATTTTTGTTAATTTAAAAACTATTTGCAGAAAAATTTTAACACAGTGAAAATTGTCATCGTTCGTTTTTCAACTGCTGGTGACGAGATACGCTAATTCGCATCATCTACATCTCTATTATTGAACGAAGTGTTAAAAATGATTTTTTTCAAACTACAGATATCAAACGTGTCCATTTATCGTTTTTCAGTTTCGATCCATTTCACAGTAAATCATCAGCAATGTGTTAAAAAATTCTACCTTCCGTTAAATAGAAATGCATTAAAGCTCCAATAAGAAACATTTAGTGCAACAAACTAAATTTAAGTTAAAGAATCAATTTCTGCCACAAGAGACACAAAATCATGTCATAAAGCACACAGAACACACCATTAACCGAAAGTGAAGCAAGAAGGAAAGCAGCCCGAATAATGAAAACATCCCTCTCGAAAAAAAAAAACTCTTTCCATAAAGAAAAGTAGCTTACGATCTCAATTTATCCACTTCCTTTATTACCCACCTTTCCACACACAAGTTGATCTGTGCACAAAGAGCAGCAGTATACTACACAACGAACCAAGAAAGGGTAGCACAATAACAACCGGCAAACTAACCCCACACATAACAAATACCCGCTTGTTAAAGAAACTTCTTCCCGGCGCAAACTACTCGGGAACATCCCTTACGAACGATAAGGAGTCTGGTTGCAAGTTTCGAACGATTATCCCGCATTAAGTTGCATAACAAACGGCGAGGAATCGCGTTCAGTCAGCTATCTGGGTCGTCTTCGCGGCACTGACGTGAGCAGAACTTCCGGTGCAAGTTAGAGCAACAAGCGGCTGCCATAACTGGCAAACGACAACGACCTGACAGCGTTCCGCTCGCTTGCTCGCTAGCGTAATCGCCTCGACCCGTCTACCATAGTAGTAGCAGGTCGTCCGAATCGCGAACGTTTGCTGCGTTTTGACGAGTTTGTTAACGCAACAGAATCGCGAAACTTTTCGACAGCCGAACGATTCCATGTGTACGCCACACAGCCACACTCGATATCGTTTCGACTTGTAACTTGGCGTACTTATTGTACTCTTTTCAGAACGAGATTCGAACTTTTCGCTGGGTCGTTTCTACTCTGCCGCGATACGAATAACTTTGACCAGGACGGAAAGTACGTCGCGCATTTTTTCCGCGAGAACCTTCGACCAGGTATATGCACCGAGTAGACACACACTGGTTCGAAGCACGTGAAACTAGGGAACCGAGGGAGAGATTTTGTTTGGTGCGCAGAAAGTTGGAGTACTAGAGAAATCCGGCGTGCCGGACTGTGGAAACTATTTTTGCGTATGAGAAGTTGGTAGGAGGAAAAGGTGCATGTATCTTGTTGAGGAATGTTCGTAAGGTAATTTGTTAATTGGCTGACTGTTGGAAGGTTGTGCGATGTGGAAAGTAAGTTAGCCTCACTTGACGTTTCCGAAAGCTTAATTAAAGAACGGATTATACTATCATATTGTGTGTAAAAAAGTGTAGCATTAAAACAATTAAATTGACTTTGAAATCTCCCGGATTAGACTAGGTACAAGAAAAATATTTACACCATATAACGTCCGTTTCATGTGAAACAACTTTTGTTGAAACAGTTTTTTCGTAACGCCAATTCCTTAAAAGACATTTCACTGTATTGAGATAAAACAGACACCATGTATGTGGCTAGTGTATTAAGGATCATTATTTGGTATTCCTCAGTCTTATGAATCTAAACGAAAGGGTAGAATTAAAATTCATTTTTGTTACTAGTTTTGTTAGTTTTTTTACTGAAATATTATTAATTCTTGAGTAATAGTACTCTGGAAGACAAACAGAGTGGGAAAAATATATTTTAGTAAGTTGGATGAAAAGATTTTTATTAGGCCATCTACTGCAAGGGGAATGAAGAATAGTACACACATACTAATTCAACAATTTTGACGAATTCATCTCCTTCAGAAGTTGTTGCTTTTTTATGAAAAATGAATTCTCTCGGATGAAATGCAAAAGAGAATTTATTTCTCATTGATGAACTTTTTCATTGACAGAACTGTTACGTTCACGTCAATCACTACTCTTTTCATTGTAATCCATTTTTACCAATTGATCGTGATACGGATATTCTCATCTGTCACATAGAAAAGTGTCATTTGTTCAATTCCTATAATCTGACATTCACAGTTTGCTTTCTTTTTTCAAAAAATTACATTTTTCAAAGAAACACTTAAATCATCGTTAGAATTACTAAATTTGTTTCTTTTCACACAATGATCGAGTAATTTTTCATCGGTGGCGAAATTTGAAATTGAAAGAAATTTCTTCAATTTAACTTATTAGTTCTGTCGATCGATAGTCCCTTTGGTTCCAGCAATTTTACTAAAAGTCACCCGGTGTAAAGTTTAATTACGTTTTTTCCCCGCCAATTATCGAATCGTCGTGTTGGCCGTATCCGGCTAATCCGAGGATCACCGCGACGCTCGAGATTTTTCCTCCCCCGAACCTGTCAGCCGACGGACGTTTATTATTCGACTGTGATTAATTACGCCAGCACACGCCACGCCAAGTACAGGTGGCTCTAGTTATGAACTGCAGTTTGTTAAATACCCTTTTTCGAAGCCGGCAACGAAGGACAGAGGCACCGGACGCATTTTCACCAGATTCACCGACTTTCTCATGACCTCCCCCTCTCTCTCTCTCTCTCTCTCTCTCTCTGCGCACCGTGTTATTATTACTCAAGTTTCCACGTCGCGAAAAGTTTTGCATTTTCCTCGAAACGAAACTGGCCACGTGTAATTTGCTGTTTGATTTTCGTCACTTTGACGAACGACTCATTTACCGATATAATGGACTATTGATTATTTGAAAAAGTAATTCGGTGTAAATGATTTAGCGAAGTTTACGGCTGATGGGAAAGGAGGATGTTAAAAAATGGTCAATTTTGACACATGGCCGGAATGAAAAATTTTTTTATAGCATGATTCTACGCATTCTAAGGAACGCATTCAAGGGAAAAAAAAACCCTTAGAAACTCATATTGAGTATTATTTACAAAGATTGCTATACATTAATGTTTAATAAAAAGCAAAAATAATTAATGACAAATTAATCGAAACAAGGAATTCTTCGATGATACAATGTTTATATTCTAAACAATCAGAGACCAGTAATTATTTATTCTCGAAGTGATAAAAGTCATAATAAACTATCGTAAATATAATAAAATAATCGTCATGGCAGGGATACAATAAAAAAGTAAGACTAACAGAATTTGCATTTCTTAACTGTGTATCCGGTGATTTCATTTCTCCACTAATTTTTTTTACGGACATTTTTTACTCGCACGAGATTTCTGTCAAGAATACGAAACTGCTTCGTGTTTGCAAAGCAACTGTTTATTTGAGTCGTAACTCTTAGAAAGTTGAGCGATGCTCTCGGA
>NW_017100395.1:521269-544003 GCF_001263275.1 Habropoda laboriosa | reverse complement strand
CGCGCATGCGTCGAGCGAAAAAAAGTATGGCGTATTGTATTGCATCAAGACTACGTGCGTGACGTTTGTTCTCGGTTTGCCAATAAAAGTAATATAAAAACTCTTTTCTGTGCGTGAACAGGCAGCTAGCTTCTGTCTGGCTCGATGTACGTAACGCGACCTAGGCTCGCAAGAAATATCACGAGTTCTAAGAAGTCAAGGCCTCGAATTTTTCCCGGAACAGTTGCGAGCGTACAGCGATCAGAAATCGGGCAGGACGACTTGTCCTCAGTCGGTATTTACCAGTCTGTCGAACGAGTGCGTCGACGAACGTCGCTTATACTGCGCGATTATAGTCTTGTAGGGAATACAGTGCTCGCTCGAACAACGCGTTTTCGATTGT
Source organism: Habropoda laboriosa (assembly GCF_001263275.1). Taxonomy (NCBI): domain Eukaryota; kingdom Metazoa; phylum Arthropoda; class Insecta; order Hymenoptera; family Apidae; genus Habropoda; species Habropoda laboriosa. Next base: position 543,621 of record NW_017100395.1, on the reverse strand, counting down.
ACGCGGATATTTTTTTGAAAAATTTTGACGTTCATTTCGAATCAATTTACACACTTATCATATATTCACAATTTTCTCTGTTACGATATTCTACATCCTTTGGATTTTACAACACCCATTTTTTTTCAACGAAGAGTGATTAAATCGATAATTTCATTTCTCCATCAGTTTCTTTTCCTGACATCTTTTCCTCCGACGAGAGTTCTCTCAAGAATACAAAACTATTTCGTGTTTGGAAAGCAACTGTTCAACAGTACTATGATTACGTTTCCATTCCAGAGCAAGTCTCGACACGTTTACTCTCAGGCAGTTGAGCTATGCTCTCGGACAGTCAAGCTCAGGGGCTGTGTCCACTCGCGAGAATACTCTCGAGAGCAGCTCGCGATAGTTTTACTTTCAAAATGGCAGCTTCGTGTTTAGTTCGATATAATACAGACAACGACTCTGGCTCCAATTTCTTATGTTTTGCTCGAGTTTCTTACGTTTCACTAGCAAAAAACATCGCGAGCCTGACGCAATGTTTTGGTACGTGAGGTTGACTAGGCCCAAGTACATACTTGAGGGTCACTAACACGTCTAGGATTTTTCCCAGAACTGCTTGCGTGTAGCAGGGAGCAGAAATCGACACGTACGCAGTTAGTGCTTACGGGCCTACCGAACGAGTGCGTCGACGAACGACGTTTGCATCGTGTGATCGTAGTGTTGTAGAAAATTCAGTGCTGATTTCGAATCAATTTACGTACTTAGCATATTCGTTCGTGTGAATTAAGTGCCGCTGCATACAAGAAACTAGTGCACCGAATTCCAGTACACAACGGACAGTTCAGCTTGGGAGAAAAATCAACCGAGAAGCGTGTCTCTACGAGCTACACAGCTACAGTTTCACGGTATGTGCACGGGTGAATAATATGTATGTGTACATACGTACGCAATCGAATGATTGTGTTAATTGAAAATAGAGGAGAGCCTACGTATTGCTAATTATATTAATTGCTGCAACAATTTCGTTTTATCGTATCCTAAGTTTATTTTTCTTGCAATAAGATGTGTTATACCTATGAAACTACAACAAATTAGGTTTTTCTTATTGGTGTAGCGTGTAACTAGTGCGCGCCAATAGAGAGTAAGTCACACCTAGACCCGCGCCAATAGAAAATAATATTAACACGCACCAATAGGGGGCGAGCGTAATGAGCAAATTAGGCGTGTACCGATGGGGCACTCTCCACGGTCCGCGCACAGGAAAAGGGCGTATATAAGGACGCCCGAAAAAGGACAAAACAGATAGTCCGGGACAGCGAACTGGAGGAAACCTTGTACTCGAGTCAACTAGACATTTACCAGCAAACTCTGTATCGACAAAATAAATCTTGTTCAACACATATTTCACGCTTACGATTGGTGTGTAGTTTGAGGAGCAACGAACCCACATTGTTATCTCCCCGAGACATATACATATTTTATCCTTTTCTGGAAAAACACTATCTCTTAGTAAACAGCTAAGTCTTTACACACGACCTACTTCGTTTGTTATTATTCTAACGACAATATACGACAATTGACACGCAGTGAAACGGCAGTACTTAGGAAAATAAGGAATTTTCGTCAGGCCACCGAGGCTTTCGTATTCCGTCCGCGATTACTCAGACACGCGTTACAATTTGGTGTAATTTCTGGAATCGCGAGAGAACGGGAAAATCTATTTAGCCACGAGCTGCGCATAAATCGATCACGCGAGAACGATCTTCGCGTATCTCCACGATCGTTCTCGATTGCCGCAGCAGAATTGGCCGATGTTCGCAAGCTCTGGAAACTGGCCGAGCCTTGGACAGCCGCGCCACCAGGAACGGCCCACCTCAACCCACATCTCGATGTATTTGCATAATTTATTCCGGTGACATATGCGCACGCGTTATGCTGCGACTGAAATTAACGGCTTCTGTTTACCGCGAACAAATTGGCGCAATTATCGGCGCGGCCGAATGAATTGTACCCGTGGACGCGACTTCCAAGCAGCCAAACTTCTCTTCTTGTTCCATGGATCTCATTGTTCCGGAATTCCGTGTAATTCAGACGGTGACCGGTAATGCAGGTTTATTAGTAGCAATTTCTGTACGGAGTTGGCTGCGACAGTTTTTTTTCGAAATTCCTCCGTTTGATTGTTCAATTCAGAGGTGGATAATTGTGCGTGGAGTGGTTACGAGAAGAATAGAAGTGGATTTGTTGGGTTGTCACGCCAGACAGTGAACGTGTTAATAAGTAAATGTTGTTAAAATTATATTGTTAGAAAAGTCCAAAAAGCGAAGGCTTGAGTGGGCCATGTGCAGTCTTCTGCTGCGTTTCCCCCTCCTAGGGATAGTTCTGCCTCAAGGCTAAGGAAGGCCATATTGTCAAGGGGGTCCTCTTGACTAGTTTTTCAGGAAGGACAGAATTGTATCAGCACTCGTGCAGTATAGTTCAAAATACAAGGATTCACTCTCTTTAACCGCCCACGTGTATATTTTATTCCACCGCTCACCACCGTCATCCTGACCGTTTTTACCTTACAATATAGATATCACTTTCATCAGAAAAATCTCAGAAACATGTTAAAAAAAATTTCAGATGAAAAAGAGTAAAATTAAAGAAATCATATTTTTCTATTATGAATTGTCGAGCCGTGAAATCTCGTGAAAGAAACCCAGTGGTGTAGCGTTACACGCTTGACTGACTGCGAGCGAGATAACATGGGCGCAGCAATGACGCAGGACCTAGGCGTAGGACCATCTATACTGACACTTGTAGAATCCAAACTGACTGACACTTGTAGAGAATTTACTGTAATCCCCTTCACCATTAACGCACTTGGATCAAGGATGTTCCAAAGCCATTATACTATCACAGAACTCTGGCTCGTCAGGACCTGCAGAAGTGTTCATCAACGACTTCCTTATCTTCCTGGTCTGATAAGAATTTCTTTTCACTTAGGAATTTTTTCAGCCGTGAGAATAGCTGAAAGTCAAAACTAGCTAAATCCAACAAATAACTATCAATCACTAACACTCCATATTATTTATAACTCAACGCTAATATTTCGTCTGTTATTTTATTTTTCATATTTTTTCTATAAACAATTTTGAGTTGCACATTTACTTATTTCAAAAAAATACTATTTTCAAAAATTCACGTTGCAAGTTCAACATTCGAAAGGTCCTGAAGGAATATCGTTATTATTTACGAATAACGAAGCGTGTGGAGGGTTTCGCTAAGTACCCTCACGGTCTTAGTACGATCTTTATTTTTTTGGACTGTCGGCGTTGGAGGTCCGTGCCCTGACTGACTTCCTGACGCCTCGCTTTTTCTTATACACTTTTGGCTGTTAGTTAATCGTACCTGATTGGTTAACCCGTCGCGTCGGTGTTAACCAATCAGGTAATTTCTTTCCCCAAGTCGCTGCGTGTCCCTTGTGCCCTTGGCGCGCTTTTTCGGGGACCGCAGTGCGACTTGGCGGGGGAGGTTTTTCCCCTGACGTCACTTGGCGGGCAGCTGAGTTTCCTCCAGGTCAAGTACTCGTGACCTGCCGGTTCGCCGGTCCGGGCCTCGTACGGCGGACCTTTCGGAAACCCTTGGTTTATGATGCGGCAATTTGCTATTGAGGCCGTCGGAGAAAGTTTCTACGCGGACATGCATTGTCGAATTTCTAGAAATTAAATAAGCTAAAAACGGTTTCCTCAAAAATAGCCTTTCAAGCGCGCACGTCATAAACCGTGCTGGTAGTCTGCTCGCCAAATGTTCTCCGCTGTAGCTGGTCGCTACAGTCTCTAAATTTGATTTTTCTTATTCGACGATATATTAAAGGCATTATTAAACGTCGAATTAAACAATCCTGCCGGTCCACTAAAACTCCGAAAACTGTGAACACGTTTTTGCGTGGATACTTAAAACTTCCGATCGGGGTGAAGATATTGAAGAGAAATGAAAAACTGATGTTTAATAATTCCAATGAAAGATTATGCAGCAGAGATTAACGAAGTAGACAAAAAATCGCGCTCGGTCTCTGTGAACAAGTTCGAGGAGGAGAACGAAACCTGTTAATTAGCTGAACGAACGAAACTTACCTCGTTCACGTGATCCCGTTGCTAATTAAGCTTAGTAATCTGCGCTTAAATTCGAAACGGACTTCGTGCCCTCTGACGAATCTAAATTACGCGTGTGTATATTTCGATACAGTTGCTTGCGAGAAGATTGTGTCACGTGTTTTAGCAAGAGGTGACACTTCCGTTTCGCGGTTTACAAACTTATCGAATTACTATGCGCAGATTTGCGGTTCGAGATGGACAGAATATAGCGGTAAGCTAGTCGGCGTTTGGAAACTTAAATAGTTGTGAATTAACGGAATTGGACAATTTTTTTTTCGTACATCAATAAGTATGTAGGAACCGACGGAAAAATATTGAGGGAATCGAACCCGGGACCTTCGGATTACTAAGCCGAGACTTCGCTACGCCAACCACTCCCTCTTTGTTCTCCTTTGTCGGTTTCCTATTTTGGGTACGGAGGCCCCGATACTACATGTATTATAAATGAACTTAGGCGAATTTAGGTAACTTTAGAAGTACACGATTTTAGTCTCAAGTATTTTTTTTAGTCTTCTAATGTGATATTCCTGGATTATTGATATTTTTCAGTGCACCTTGAAATATTGAGATAACAAAACTAAACTAATTTAACTTGTTTTCTCAAATTTCATGGTGGAACTATTCATAATAATTAAATATCGAAACATTCTTTTTCTAGTTAGTATAAATGTTAAAGTTATCATTTATAAAATATCATAATTCATCATTTGTAAATAAATCAAACCAACTTTGTTGCATTTTTTTAAATAAAATTTCTGTGCAATAAGAGACATTTCTTGTCTTAAAATTCTGTGCCCTAAAGAGTTTAGCATAATAGTATCTAAAGGTTTAGTAATATTAAATAAAAATAATCATTCAAGCAAAGTATCAAAAAAAGGTACCGAATATATTCCTAGACTCTAGGATAATTAATTCCAGCTGAATTTCAGAAGTGTTAGAAAATGACGAAGTGAGATAGCAAACTTGAAGAGTATCGTTAGTTTATGATAATAGCTCGCGTGAATCATAGCCGCAAACCGTGGTTAATTTTGGAACAATTCTATTCTGTGTGATAGGGTACTTTATTAATTACAGGTGCTCCAAGATCAGGGCCCGCTTTGAATCTAATATTACTGCATTACGAATAGCTCGCAGTCCTGGAGTCACTCTCAGCATAGTTTACATAATTTTACATAATTCAACCAAACGATGTATGCAGGTGTATATATGCGCAAGTATCGCTGCACTCGGTATCAGTATGTTCCAAGAATGGCTGACTGTTATACTCTCAGAAATTGCATATCAATCTAACAAATAGGCTGAAATTTTTACAATCTTTTTCACCAAAAATTCCTTATTTATTCGCTTCATTTGATTAGCTCTTTCTTTTTGTGCAAAAAAGCTTTCTGTATTATCTTTAGTATAATTCATTTATATAAATTAAATAGTTGTGGCAATTCTTTTTTAATTTGGAAGATTAGATAATTGTACCAAATCTCAGTGTTATAATTTTAATTTCAGTTTTGGTGATACTTTTTGAAAATATTTCTTTTTAGTTGGAAGATTAGATAATTGTACCAAATCTCAGTGTAATAATTTTAATTTCAGTTTTGGTGACACTTTTTAAAAATATTTTTATTTTAGTTGGAAGATTAGATAATTGTACCAAATCTCAGTGTAATAATTTTAATTTCAGTTTTGGTGATACTTTTTGAAAATATTTCTTTTTAGTTGGAAAATTAGATAATTGTACCAAATCTCAGTGTAATAATTTTAATTTCAGTTTTGGTGACACTTTTTAAAAATTGATAAAGATTTGTCTAAAAGTGAAAAATGAAGCGATTTACATAAATGGCAGTTCTGCCATTTAGATCTACGCAGAGCTCGGTTTTTTTCCTAAATTACATTACTTTTACAATTTCCAATAAAGCATAAGAATGGATTACTAAGGTCCATTAACGTTGAAAAGTTCTCTGCCATAATCCTCATCCATATGAAGATCTCATCGACCACGTTACAGAACATTAAGCGAAATTCAGTTCTCCAAAAGGGTATTACGAGAAAGTTGAAAACCAAAGTGGTATTTTACACGATTGCACTGAAAGGTTTCTCGAGATTAATCTGCTTCGCTCCAAAGGACGGAGATATAGGAAAACAGGAAATTACTTTATTCTTATCGTTTAAAATTACCTCCATCTTTTAAATCGACTCTACGAAACATTCTTAAGAGTTCCTGTACCAAACTCTAACACAGCCTGACCCAGTAACTAGCAGCTGCTAATTAATGAATCTATAGAAATTACGAAAGAATTATTTTAACAGAAATTATATTATACGAAAGTAATTGTTAATATCGTAGATATCTTTATTTACCACAAGATGATAATTTGTAAAATAAACGCACCATTTAATATTAAAGTTTAATATCATTTACAGAAAAAAAAGATAAAAGTTACACGCATTCATGATAAAAATACAAAGTGTTTCCATCATTATCAATTTTATTGCTATTTATTTGAATATTAATCTCAATTACATGTTATTCGACAATATACTCGTTTAATCCTTTGCACTTTAATGGTGCTTTTATGGCGACACGCCTAATTACTTTGGAGAACTTTAGAATGCAAAATTCAGGTTTTTTCATATTACCAAAATAATGCAAATTAGCGTAAGAAATAGAAATAAGTAAATTGGCAAACATTAAAAATCCTTCTATTTTTCAAAACAGAGCTTTGGGTTTCCAGAAGTTTCGCTATTAATTTTTTCAAAAAATACTTAGAGTGCAAAGGGTTAATTACTCTTCGACGAGATAACTTTTATTCGAGAAATTCTTAACCACTACCACAAGTAATCAAGAAATAGTACTTAAAGGTTAATAATTAGCAAATTTCGCCGAAGACAAAGCCTCTCCATAGTACACAGCTCGATGAGGAATTAAGCGCCAAATCCCAGAGAGCTAAGAGCACGTATCTCACTGTACCTATATTTTACTGTGTGTTTGGTGTCGATGTTGGAAGACGAACGAACCAAAATGTTCGATCACACACTATCGATGAATAAAAACTCAGGTGTCTTCTTCAATACCTCGACTGTCCATATTTTACAAGTTTAGTTAATTCTAAGGTTCATATCACACTAAGAATACTATTTTTGTCGCAAAATCACACTTGGAATTCTATTTGCTTGATCTCTGATCCATCTCGTGTTACCTCTCCAAATTCTTCCTTTTAACTTTCTCACCTTTACATTCTGTCATCTCACATTCATCTGACCCTCTGATTAGACACGAAACGAGAAGATTCAGGACACATTTTCAGGCCCTGGCTCACCAACGTTGTTTCTCAATATCCACACACAACGACAAATTTTGCACCTCCTTACCCATCTAAACCCGGCCATAATTCACATTAATTAGCTTCCTTTTGCACGGTGATCCCGCGACGTCTAATTAATCGAGAAACACTTTCGAAGTACGCACAGCCTCCGCCTGTCGGCCTTATTTGTTCCTCCCTCCCAGAATTAATAATTCATATTTACATGCGTAATTACAAACACGGCAGGCCAGCGGGCGTGTATTAACGGACGAAGCTGCAATTAGCGCCTCGTGTGGTCCGTGAGCACGTCCCGGTGTGTGTGTTGTGCATCGGCCACGAGTCTTGCTCTCAAAGGGCGAAATTAATTGACGCGAGCTGCTTGAATTTTCCGCCGATTTCTCTCTCTCCCTACTCCTCCTTTATAAAGGGGAATCGTTCGACAAGGGAGAACCGAACCGGGAGGGAAGATTGCTACGCCATTGTAGAACTGATTGGAGGTTTTGTGCTTGGAGTCGATGAATCGGTGAAGAAACCTTAGAGCGCACTTTGTACGTTTCTTGCTTCTCGTTTTCGCGGAAATTAGTGGGAACGATTAAAAAGCGCGGATCGAAGTAGAAGGGAATAATCAGATTATTTTTAATATAGTTGAACGTGGAAGTACCGATTGATACGACGTTTCTTATTTTTTACCGTGTTTTCATTGGAATCATAATTGAACGCTAGATGGATCACTGTAAAAAGAATGTGACGCACGCTGCACACGATCCATCCTGAGTCCCTACGAATTTGATATTGAAGAGGGGCTATAATATGTCATGCTGGTAACATGATGTATGTGCCGATCGTGAGGTAATTCGTTAAAATTTATGTGAATGCCGGTAATTGATTGTTCCTCCTTCTTTTTTTTTGCCGTCGTGCTGCGAGAAGAGGGGAAATATTGTTTATCGATATTTTGTTGGGTTCGTGGAGATTTCTCCTAGGAAACGTTAAAATTTTCAGTCGTTTAAAGAGCATTTGATAGCAGATATTTCCTTTCTCGAAATATATTCATTTGTTCATTCGTCGTAAAATTTTTGGGACGACGAGAGAAAACGTTGGGACTTCGGATAGAAAGTTTTTTAACCTGAAGCAGAACCTTTTGGGACTTCAAACAGAACTTTTGTGAACTTCAAAAATAACTGTTGATCTTCACAATTTTTAACTTTACAATTTTGAAACTTCTAATTTCGAATTCTTCGACTTTTGGACATCAACGATTTTCGTCCTGAAAATTGGGACTCAAATTTTTTAACTTTACAATTTCGAAATTTCTAACTTGGAATTCTTCGACTTTTCGTCATTAACGATTTTAACATAAAAATTAACATTAAAACACCGTTTAACAACGCTAGATCAATCTTATTGCACTTGCAAATCATCAATTTCCTATATACCCAATTCCACGGAACTCTAAAAGTTAACATATCTGAATAAAAAATGAACAACTCCCACAAAGAACGATCTATATCTGAATAAACCTACTCGAACGCATCGTTTTGTGGTAGTTTTAAACGTAGCCACCGATCAAAATGCAAATTGAACCACAAACAGGCCGTAACGGTCGATCAATTTGTCTCGCAAAGGTTATCAGACCGTTTCATTAGAGGTTAATACGCGGTCTCGGGGCAATCGTCGGGATAAAAAGGCGACGTGAAGTGCGACGAAAGGCGGATTTGCGAGCAGGCGAAAACGAACGCCGCTTTCGTAGAGAATCCGAGCTTTATTACGCGATAGAGAGCTCTCTCTCTTTTTCTCCGGAAAAGTAGCCGCGAAAAACGCGGCACGTTTAAAGGGGAAAAAAGTAGGGCTATTCTTCGACTTGGCGAGTAAACCGGGAAACGAGAGGACGCCAATCTCTCGATGGGTGGAGGTTTTTTCCGTGGAAATGGAGGATTGGTTTGGGAGAAATCGAAAGATTCCGGAAAGTTGAAACGTGTGCTTTCGTGAAAAGGACACATTTTCGCGCGGTTGTTTGTGGTCGCATTCATAATGAAAAAGTACGCGTGGGTGACATTAGTTGATGAGAAACGCGAGGAAGGAGGACAGCGTGGAAAAGAAGACGGGCTCGAGACATAATGTATTTATGTTCCTACCGGTACAGCAACGCGGAAATATTTTCTCATATGGCGGACTAATTCCTTTGAATGATACTGTGCCAGGTAGACGTTATTTATGAACCTACTTTGCGGCCTGGGTTTGTATTAACGCAACTGTAATGCGTGCATCGTTTTTTTTTCCTTTTTTTTTGTTTTGGACATTTTATACCGACCTTAATATTCCTCAGGGAAAATAAAAATTAAATTCTACCTTGCGTGGAAATATCATTGTAGTTTTTGCGTTGTTGTTGCCCTTTTAGCGTGCCGTTATTAAGCCTTCTTGAAAGTTCCCGCGGTTTTGAGCCGTTTGTTTTGAAAATAACGTAATTCCACTTAAATTGGACATTTTGTGGGTTAATAACACGCGGTCGGAATTTTAATAGAGATATATTCAATAAAGACAATTACACAACGAAGATATTAACACACTAGTGGAAATATTGTTTAACTGAATAACGCTCTTTCTCAGTCTCTTTGTCTTTTCTCTCACGCTGCTCTGTAGTTTACTCTCCTATTGTCTACGACTCACTCCCCGTTTCGCCAAACTCAAGCCTTTACGAACGTCAACCATAGACCACACATTTTTGTTTAAATTTATTTTCATAATGTTTTATGCATTGGAGTATCACATGGATACGTAAGTGTGAGAAAATCCGTCCCGAAGACGGTGAAGCGAGCACCTCGAAGCCAGGCCCAGCGCGCTTGGTGGGGGTGACTCCGCCCCTTTGGGTCTTTCCCTGGGCCTGTTCGCGTAGGGGTGGACAGGGATCGGCAGGACGACGCGTCCACACTCTTACCGAGACCTTTCAACGTACACCTTTGCAAGCGACGTTCGATTAACGTAGACATAGATTCTGAGTAGAATATATTGTTGCGGAAAACGTAGATACTTTTTAGTGAACTTTACGCCAACCCTACGCGGAGTCGGAGTAATTTTCTGACATAAGATTTTCACTTCGTACGCTTACTTGACAATTTTTCTACATTGAAACGATTTAAGCAACAGGAGGATATTTAAAAGGATTTTTGGTAGTTTCTTTCTGTTAGAGATTGAGATTTTTACATACGCGAAATTAATGCTTTTGTAATACGCTGGCAAAAGTGTATGGATCATTATGAAAGTTACTTTAAATAAAAATGTTTAATTTCTTTCTTTCTTTCTCTCAGAAATTCGGATTTTTATGTACGTAAAATTAATCGACCATTATGGAAATTATTTTAAATAAACATATTTAATTTCAGTAGAATTGTGTTTTTTCTTTTCACAATGAACAGCTTAAAACCACGGAAACTTTCAGGATAATCTAATAATACGGATAACTAGCTTTTCGAGCACTACAAATTAAGAAAGCGTTTCCTGAAGCGACTATGACAAGAGCGATAAATCGCAAATGACACTCGCGTCGACACATCCTCCCACGAAATATAATAACCGTTAAATACTAATCACCTTCTTGAGAACTACCATAAACCACGCTGGAAACAGCGCCGCACAACGAACCCTTAATCAGTAGGCACTAATTTACGTAAGTTACGAGTATACGCGGCCTCGGTATCACCGCTGGCAGCGCAAACAAAATACCAAACTGCACTTCGGATTAATTCATGTTTAGGCGGCCGAGCATTTGCAATATGTGCTCGGCGAATTAGGTAATTCTATCTCGTTTTCATGACAAAACACGCGCCGTTTGTGCCGGCAAACAGCCGCTCGAAATTGAATAAACAGTATAAATCGCCGTTCGCGAGAGTGGGGTGGGGGTGGAAAAAACATTCTTTCCGGGCAAATTTGCTTGAACGCGTCCATCCAAAGGTAGTAGAGGGCAACTCGTTTGTCGCGGGTGAAGAAAGGGGCCTGTCGTGAATGTTCGCAAGATTTCATCGCGTCGAGCGTCAAATTACACGGGCGCGCGAGCAATAATCCAGCGATTCTTCTTCTTTCCGTGGGAAATTCAGAGCGTTTCCAGCAACGCGGCGGTGGAAAGGAAGAGGAAAAAAAAGGAGGCAACCGCAAACCTAGACAGCATTTCACCTGAACGTAACAAACGCTCCGCGGATGCCTCGCTGGCTGGGGGTGGGAACGTTAATATCGCGGAATTTCGCGTAATTTTTGCGCAACCGTTTGCTGGTTTGCCGCGCGGTAATTGCACAAAGGGCTACGTGTCATCAATATTTCAATGGTCCCGTAGAGCCGCCGCGGGGTAATGCGATTTTTCTGGTTGACCTCTCAGAGTGCATTCTTGTTTCCGTGACGCGACGACGCGGCGCGTTTCGAATAACGAGATAAAGGTTTAAAAAGCCGGTACGAGCTCGCGTCGAGGAGGGGAAATTAAAAATCCATTCGTATATACCGGCGAGGCGCGTCACTGGAAATGCGATTCTTTTATTTTTTTTTTTGTCCCCACTCGTGGAGTCGCTGGTAGATACAGGGAGTGGAAACACGCGTGGGGAGAACTGTAAACGAGAGATTTTTATCAGGAATTCATTTTCGCGCAACCGGACTGATCCTTTTGTGAAAGCGTGCTGACACGCGTTCTTTTCAGCGTTTAAACAGTTCTGCACGGTGTACTTAAATGTTCCGACGAAATGAACGAGCGTGTAGTAATTTTTGTAATCATGTAGATGGTTCACCTAACGTGACCACCTCAATTATTTTCTTTATTAGCAGACCGCTGGAAAAAATTACTTTTGTCGTAGAAGTTACGGAGAAGTTTCAAAGGACCTGCGGGGTAGTGACTATACACTTTTTCTCTGTCACGGTTTTTAAATAAGTTTTCAAGAGCACGTTTAATATTTTTATATATAATTGTTATATTGCGGTCGTTGAAGTCGTCTCAATGGCTGCTAGCTAATAGACAAGAAAAGAATTACAGTGTTATACATAAAAAAATTGAAGGTGGGCTTGAAAACTTATTTTAACCCTTTGCGGTCCAAATAGTCCAGTTAGTCCGCACTCGTTTGGTCACTCTCGGGCAGTACCATGTAGTTTCCCTTTATTTCAATATCTCAACGTAATATTGGTTATAAAATATTAAGTTTCGGTGTAATATTAATGCATAAAGAAATGGTTTATTATCATTTATAATTTATCACTATATGATATCTAAAGGCAGAAATTCTTGTGTTGAGTCTGACTCGGTATAGGACCGCAAAAAGTTAAAAAGAAAGAATCTAAGATCATCGCCTTGATGGTCCTTCGAAATCGTACCATCGTGACAAAGAAAATCTTGATAGGTCCACTAATACCGAAAATAATTGAGTATATAATTTTTCTGAATATCCGAAAATGTATTTGTAACACAAAATAACACAGCCCATATATTCTCCGAAATAAAAGATTCGAACTCAGGAAGTCGCGCATAAAATTGTCAATTAAAAGGTCGTTTGCTTCCGCTGATATATTATTCCAGTCGCATTTTATCATCAGCGTGATATTAGCGCGTGAGTTCGCGTTCGGAAGTTGCAGTCACGCACGCGGAGAGAGCTCGATATCGAAGCTGAAAGAAATAAGTTCCATGAGAACATAACGGCTGGGTGCTGCGAACAGAAGAACGAGCATCAACGTGATACACGAATGTCGTCGGTAAAGCTGGATAAAGGGTGTGCAAGTCGAGTTAGAGAGGAGGGAGAGGACGATTTTTTCCCCTTTCTAGAGCTCTCTTCTTTTCACGAGAGACGGAATCGTCGTTACGGCTGTTGGATGTAAGAGCAACGATCGAGAGCGTTTCAGAAATATCTTGGGAGACGGGGATGAGGATAAAAGGTGGAGCAATTGTCCGGAGTGAGGTCGAATCAAATGAATATGAAGTGGAAGAAAAGTGCGGTGTTCGAGCTCTTCTCTTAATTTGTTCACACGATCAAACGTGAAAGGTTCAGGTGAATTAGGTCATTTCTGACGGAGCTGTGTTACGCGTTGCTTGTAGATAGCGGTGTTTATCGAAAGTGGAAGTGAATTCTTTTCTGAGTTTATTTGAAACGAATGAAAACAGATTAGTGTCCATGACATTTTGCCATTTTTCTGCCAGCTTGATAGCACCATCGCGACAGAAATTCGGTGAATTTGAATCAATTGTGTCAATCTCGATTTCAAAAAGGCAATTTTTTGATTACTTTGAAAGGTACATGTCGTGGAAATATTTGGAGCCCAAAATAAACCTGAAATTCGAATTATTGACAAAGTTACAGTCTAATCTCATTTTTAAAGGAAACCAAATTACTGACAAAAATAGTGTAATCAACTGAGAGTCGATATTTGCTAATAACCAAGCAGTTGATACGACTCGAACCTCTTATTTGAAATAAAAAAGGAGCAGAATATTTATTAGAACTTACTACACACGGTGATATATACGTATGTCACCATTAAAAAGCCACTCTCTGCTCGTAGATTGTGCTTCGCAATTAGCTTCTGCTATAACTTGAGATTACCTCCATTTGGTGCGAATCGATTAAGTTCTTTTCCAGTTTCAGTTGGAAAAAGTATTAACGAACTAGTTAATCCGAGTTCTTAATCACCCTTAAAACATTTCGCTACCGTGAGTAATAATAAATGTCGGAAGTCGAAGACTCTTGTTAAGGTGAAAAATTTACGATTGTAGTTGTTAAGATTTTATTAGATGAGATATCGTTGACAAAAGGTATTACTATCGCGTTTTATAACTTTTCAGCTCCTTAAATATAATTGCATCGATCCTTTATTTGCACGAGCTACGGAATCGAATAAAATCGTCACGTGGAAAAATATTGATTGAATTTTTCAAAATTATCAGCGACAATATTTTCAAACAGTTTTTCTTTATATACTTTGCTCGTGATAGTATTTAAGTATCGCCTGATGTGCACAGGTGAGTGAAAAGGAGGACAGAAAATAGGGCACGACATAGTGTATGCTCGTATCAAATGTAGCATCTCGTCGGTAAAATTTATTGCTCGTATAAAGATGAAATTAAATTGCAAGCTTTTCTTCTTCTCGCCACCTACTTTACTTTTTCTCTTATCGCATCCAGCAGTTATTGCGCTAATTCATTTTTACCTGTTTACAGAAACGAAATTTACACGCTACTCTTGCGATAAATCACGATTTCGCTATTCCCTAACCCTGACCTGTAATAATTTGAAGAGCAAAGTTACCTCCGAAGCCTGAAAATAACACCTAACTGTGGTATTTTTTTTTTTTTTTTAAATAATTAACTCGATCGAAATTTTTTCATAAATGCTTTGTTATATCAACCTTAAAGAATGTAAAAGTACTTTTTCATTTTCATCAGGGCAAAGAAAACTAATTTATCGTATCTATATGTATACATATCTCTGTGCAGTTTCTTCTCAAACGCTAATTGCTGAAGAATTGTCGCAAAAAAATGCAATCCCCGCTAACTACTTTGTTCCATTAAAAGTTCTCTTTATTGCTGTTCCATAGAACATATACAGTTACTCTGGAATTAGAAAGGGGGGAAACTCGAAAGTTGTATCTCGTTTCTGTTTTTCACCGGAACTTGGAAAAGCAGAAAATTTCAGGGTAGAAACTAATCTTCCGGAACAAACGCAACAAAACGCCTTCCTCGTCGGCGATCAAACGAGCTAATTTATCGCGCTCGAGTAACGTCTAAACGGCCGTGAGAACAGCCAGACGACACTGAATTATTTATTCACGTAGAAAGCTGCTACTATCCGTATTCTGGATGAATCCGAGAGAGGCGTCATTTGATCGTTTTGTCGGCTCGACTATAATTCCCGCGTAATACTCGCCCGATGATCAGATCAAATCATCGATTGTATACGATAACATTATCTCGTCCAAGTTTCGGGATACGCGTACAACCGTTGTACGATCTCCATTTACACGCACGACACACGCTGTCCGACATTTATCCGGTACCACGAGCACACGAAACCCCGGACGATTCCCCTGCGGATAGACAAGCGAAGTTCGCGAGACTGCTCAGCCCGAGGCGTCTGTTCGCACTTTGCGAAACGATCGCTGGCAAGATTCGAACGGAATGATAAGAACGGGAAAAAGGGAGGATTATATGAGCTTCCGCGTTCGAGATATTTCACGTGAAAACGCACGAAACTGCGGTTATAATCGGTGATTTTTTTTTTTTTTCGAACTCGTAAAGTGTGCGTAATGTCTCTGGAGATTGGTCTGTGGTGAATTTTGGCTTGTTGTCTGGGACGGTTTTTGAGATATTTGAAAAATTGGAAATTTCGAAGTTTTCTGAATTTTTTCGGAAATCTACTGAAATTGCAAGTTTGAAAATTTTTCCACTTTTGAAAAATTGAGCGATCAATATGAAATCATCCGTGTGACGTAGGCAGCGTAGTAAGGAAAAGTAGAAATTATTTCTACGTGTTTGAATTATAATATATCACGTGCGTGTCGCTTTAATTTTCAAATTTTCGTGAAAATGGTTCGAGTGACTGTTGAACGATATGACTGTTGTCATATTTATTAATAATGAATAAAGTTTCATACAAAACTTGAAAAGGACATTTCCTCAGCTTCAAAATATGTGCAACCACAGACCACTATCATTACACAAATCTCAAAATTAATACCAAAATGTCCCCAAAACCGTTCAGAACCAAATACTAAAATTTTGCACAGTTTAATCTCGAGAGACTACCAACAGACTCTGTGAGTCTAAAAAAATCGGTCGCTATGACCGCAATTCTCGTACATTTTGACTGGAAATGGCTGGTGAGTGGAATATCGCCAAAGTGCCTTCTATTGCGTTCTGTTTCACTGTTTTTTCTTCTCTCCCTTTGAACCCTACGTCGAACGAGCGCATACTTTTGAAAAAATTGATTTTCACGGTGACAAACCACCGGTCGCTTCCTTTGGTTAACGTTAGAGCGTCAAGCGGACCAATTCGGCACTATTTAGAGCAAGTTGCTCTGTCGTAGACTCGTACAAGTGATGATGATTGTTACGCGATTTTGTGTCGCGCTATTCCTCGCAAGATAGGGTTTCACACTCACGGCGAAATTGCGGTTTTAGCGGCAGTTGCTTCTTAATTTGATAGCTCTCGCGCGTTAGTTAATTAACGTGGACTGCTGTAATGACAGGGTGTAAGCAAAGTTATTGCTAATTAGCATGAGTGGCCAAAAACTGGGTGCTAATATTAGAGCAACGCTCGAGAAATTGTAGATTTGGGCGATGTTACGTTGCTCGTTAGCTATATTAATTCTGCGGCGTGAAAATAGGGTGAAGAGAATGATAAAAAGCTTGACGAAGTGAAAATGTCACGGGCATAAGGGCGTCTTGATTAAACCGACAATAGTACAGATGACACAATTGATAAAAGATTTTTAACGGTACAATTACTATTCTAGAATTTGAAACGATATTGTTAGAAGAGAAGGTACTTGAAGTTATACACTACCGGCCAAAATTTTGGAATCACCTCCCACTTTTCATCAATATTAAATCTGCTGCTAATTTTTGATAGATTTGAAGTTTATCTCAATTCTACTTTTACCAATTTATCTCACATCAATTGATTCGAATGATAAAAAATGCTCAAAGTCGCTGACTTTTTTCTGGAAATTTCGTGTAAAAAGTTTTCTGCAAACTTTTGGCCGGTAGTGTAAGTGATTCATTGGAAAAGGTCGATAAACCATTACTCACAATTCAAAGCTTGCAATTATTTATTATGCTGTACGTGTATTAACTTCAGTATTTTATACTCAGTTATTATAACAGGTTTCTCAAAATCAATAAACTACGCTTTGATCCTTTTCCTAGCAAAATCGCTTCATACATAAAACATTACATAAATTACTTCGCTACATTTCACATGTAAAACCTGTTACATGAATATTTGCGAGAAAAATGTGTTGGAGACTCATAATGTATACTACTGTTCATAACTCACGGAGTACCTACTTGCTATTATAGATCTAAAATAAGGGTAGCTTCCTGGTGGTTGCAAAAATTAAGCTAACGAAGCTATTCGAATTATAGTATTTTCTCAATAAATCGTGCAATGAATTTGTGTGAATAAATAGTGTATTAAAAACCAAAAAAGTTTAGAATCACTGTGCGTTGCAAGTTGCACGAACATTTTCAGAAAAAAGTTAGCAACTTTAAGAATTTTTAACAAATTTTTTATCATTGAAGAAAGCAATCGAAATGAGGTAAATTGCTATTGATCTTGACAACATCAATTTTAAATCTATGAAAAATTATTAGCAAATTCAATATTGGTGTTAACTGGTAAGTGATACCAAAATTTTGATTGGTAGTGTATGTGACACTGTAGTCACTTTTTTCTATACAGAATTCCTTGAATTATTTGTGTAATTGAGAAGTACAGATCTTTTCGAGACGAGTGCAGTATATTTTAGCGTGTTTGAAGCAGCTAAAATTCATTTTTGTATTCATAACCAAAGGGACCAAAAACGAGCCTTGCAAATGGGACAAAGTACTTGAGCAAGTCAAAAGACTTTGTTAACAAATGGATATAAATCTACATGGAGGTGAAATGTGTCGACGATTTTCAAATCGAGGTTCAAAGCGAACCGGTACAACTCAGTTAGATAAAGTAATCCTTAAATGTAAGCATCGTGACAACAAGCGTGATTTGAACTAACAGAGTTTTAATTGTAAAACAAAAACCAAATTCTTACAAAATTTTATTGAAAATCTTTTGGCACAAGTTCGTAAAAATAACGATCTTCTTCTTAAAAATCAAATGACTTACTTCCATAGGTTTATTTATCGCTAGAAAATAGCATAACTGTATATGGCTTCTAACTAGCAATTGATATATTTTAGAAATTATTTTTATGTGTTCCAATTCTTTGAATATGAAATCTACGTTTTAAACAGTTCACTAGATAATATTTGCTAGTTCATAAATTCCAAGGTAAATTGGAGAAAGGAAACAATGTTTGAAACATCATCACTTTTCTCTGCTTTTCATTTTACGAAGCTGATCATTTTAGCTTCTAAGCGGATTATATCGTTTTTGCTAGGATTATGTGGATACGTTCTTGTGCAACGGATAGTATTAGGTCATCCTATAAGTAATGCCTCTTCCTACCTTGGTTCGATGTTCTCGCGTATAAAAACTCACTATAGAAAAAATTAAACAAATTAACCGGGAATTAATACCACAACATTATATTCTCCTGATCTGGCACCAAATCGGCTGTCCATCTATTTTATTTAATATTTCGTGAAATATTAAAATTTCAGGAGCATAGACTGTAAGTTAGCATTAGATCAAATTTTTCATTGGTAAGATAAGAATTATTTTAAAAAGGGTTTTAAAAAGTTGGCAAACAATGGTTAATATATGTAATGTCATGAATTAACAGTAAGTCATTTACTACAGAACCTTTTTAAATGACAAAATTAGTTAGCTATTAGGTCAGTCTTTTCATTCAGAAGATAAGAATTTTTTTTGAAAAGGGTATTTAAAAGTTGCCAAAAAATGGCAAACAATGGTCAATATAATATCATGAATTAACAGTGAGTCATTTACTACAGAACTTTTTAAATGACAAAATTAGTTAGCAATTAGGTCAGTCTTTTCATTCAGAAGATAAGAATTTTTTTTGAAAAGGGTATTAAAAGTTGCCAAAAAATGGCAAACAGTGCTTAATATATGTAATATCATGAATTACCAGAAAGTCTAAACACTATTCTTTTTCTATTAAAACTAGTCTTCTAAAAGAACATTATTTACGGGAACAACCTAACATTTACCTTATAAATCCTGTAAGAATCCATTTCGTAACTTGCCGTACCTACACACGGCGAACCGAACGAGTTTCCTCCTGCTGCTATTGTTATCAAATCGTGTATGAATTGAACGTCGAACCGGTCTGTCATTCGCTGGCCACGCAACAGAGCTAGGATAGCCCTGTCTGGATAGCCGCGTGCTCGTTTGCCAGGGAATTTCGCGGTGAAGCGGCCGCTTTGTGTCACGAGAGGTTTCGCGAAAGTTCGAGACGCTCGTTAAACTGGCAAGGGCCCGGGGTTCGCGGTGGTGGTGGGTTGCGCTATCCACAGCAACGCTAGTTCCCGGCAGCTTATAAACTTGGCAAACCATAATCGGCTGTCACTATCTTGTCGGCCGCGCTGACGAGCCACTGATTCGTAAGCCAAACCGTCGCGGTCACGCGAGGATGTCAGGCCCTCGTCCGCTATCGCGATTCCCAACGTAGTACCGTCGAGGATCGATGCATCAGCGAGAGCCTCTGACCCTCTCTCCGTCGTCTCGTATTTGACTTAACGGGCCGAGTTTTTGATCACGCCGCGAGCTATTTACCACGCGTTCCACCTGGTATTTTTAATCTTTGGAGAACCGTGCAACGAGTCTTACCTGCGGCGCGTAGGTTGCTTCTCTGTGAAGGTGTAAATAAGACGTCTGACTTGTTTGGCCCCTTGCCTGGCGATTTTTCAGACGATGTGTTAGACTTGGATGCGCTGTGTTTCGATACAGTCATTTCTATATTTTCGAAGGATTTTGAATTTCTCATGAAGGTTCAGTTAAAATCGCTCTGGATCTCCATGTTTTGGACATTTTTGTGTCGATGTACGTTTCCAAAGTGAAAATTGATGCAAACAATTTTAAATATTAAAGTTTGAAAACCGTGGACATTTTGGTTGTTGAAGCAAGGGTTAAGTCATTTTTTGTTGCGGCAATGAAACGGTCTTAGAGAAGAATACACTCCCCCAAAGAAATTCTCAAGTATTCATGTACCCTTAAATTGTCCTGAAATTGTATAATGCTTTATGAATACCGAAGACTCGGTTAAACTGCATCTGAAGGTACCATGATTTTCTGGAGCATAGGTATCATTTTTAAATCAGCAATTTTTCATAATTTCAGTATATGAATTTTAGAAAATTAAATTTGAATATTCTGTAACAGAGGTATTGAATATCGTATTACACGGTAGATATGTTTCAAAGTGGAAAATCGCGAGGATTTAATACCAGAAAAATGAATTAAATTTATTACGAATAATATGGAAGGAGTTTTATGAGATTTTACGAGACTGCTCCGTATCACGTACTCATATTTTTCCCATGAAATGAAAAAATAGTCATCGAGTGTAGAAAATATACACTCTATTTTATAAGATCGTTACCTCTAACAATGAAATTTAATAATTAAATTTTATAAAATTATGAATCGTCTAGGTTAAAACTTACGTGTTGCTGCATTAAGTTCCTGCGCGATAAGAGAAATTTATCGAGTTAACATGACGCACGACGATGCTAAATGTCACTTTACCTAGAACTTAATGAAATGTAGCTGATCAGCTGATACCGTTAGATATTTATTAGTGGTGTGCATTACTAATAGCTTCCTTGAATTATACAACGTTCACCTGAACGAGATAATCTAAACGGTGGAAATGATTTAAAGGTAAAAGAAAATTCTGTCTAATAATTACTGTTGGAAACGTTTTATTTTAAACGAACGTTATCGTTGAAATTAACAGTAACGATACAATGTTCAATTTGGCTGCGAAGATAGAAGGAATATTTGCACTTAAACAGGAATAAATTAGCATTTGTATATATGTTGGAACTTTTTTAATCAAATCATGCTTACACAAAAGCTTTGAAAAGAACCTTCTAACGAAGCTTCTCATTTACTTTGTTCAGAACTTTCGTTTTCAGCGAACATTCAAACGTAGCTTTATAAAATACTTCGCTAAGGTATAAAACTTTTGATCTCAAAATACTTTGTGCTTTCTTTACCGTTCCCTAGTTAATTTTTTACGTGTCTTCAAAGAGAAAAGACGCAAGAAGGTAATATCGAGTCATTTTAAATCGTGTTTGTATGTTAATATTTATATCGACCAATTTGGATATCGATTTTGTTCCAAGTGCCTGTTTCTGTCGTTACTGTTAAGTATATTTATGGAATGGTAACAAGAATGCTACTTATGCAGCCTATGTATAATAAATTATTCAGTGCATCGACTAGAGAACTGTATTTTACGAAATTTCATCGCGATATGGTACACGACATACTTATAACTATTAGAGAAACGACCAAAGTATCGATGAAAATTTCCTCGTCTGTAGTTTTAGCAAAAATAATATTTATTATGATCAGAGAATGATCCACCGGATCAATCGGGAAATAAGGTTTATTTATGCCTTTGTTAAAAGATTTTTAAAGCACTTTTTATTATAAATTAAAAATGATAAATTTCTGCTTGAGAAGTGAACCCACTTTTGTTGTCGCTTAAAGAATACATTCATCTTTTAATTTTCTGTAAATATATTTGGCGAACGTGACTCGTGTAACTATCCTACATCCTTGTTTTCGCGAATAACAAAGACGTTAATAATCTTCGGATCAACCCCGAGACGGAGAGTTCTAGCTCGATGGGTCTTGACGTTAAGAAACTTCTCGATACGCCTCTGCTCCGGAAATTGAAACGAATGCATCTCACGAAACGGCTCTTCTACGCGAGACTTCCAAATTACTTGGCACACCTACACGTAGAATAAACAAGCGACTGATAAAGGCCGCCAGTTATATCCGCGGGACATTAAGCGAAAGACGAAGAAAGGGATGGAGACGTAGATGGGAGGAGAAAGTAACGTTTCCATGGCGTGGAATAATGTTCTTCCATCGGCAAAAACTTGGGGGGATAGTTGGACGGGAGAGAGACAGAGGAAGGGCGAGAGTGAGAGAGAGAGAGAGAGACAAAGGAAGGGTTAGAGTGAGTGCGTGAGTTAGTGACAGAGAGAGAGTGAGTAAAAGAGAGAGACAAAGAAAGGGTGAGTAAGTGAGAGAGTGAGAGAATGAGTGAAAAAGATAAAGAGT
>NW_017100395.1:508598-521138 GCF_001263275.1 Habropoda laboriosa | reverse complement strand
GGAAAGAGAGAGAGAGAGAGTGAGTGAAGGAGAGAAAGAGTGGAGAGTGAGTGAGTGAAAGAGAGAGAGCGGCCGGAAAAAGGAGATCTATGGCGGAGGAAGCGAAAGGAGGATCCATCCCTTTCGGCCTTCCTTCGCACGAGGGCACGCTGGAAAACGGTAATGGCGGTACTTTCGAAGTATGCTGAAATGTAAACTGGAACGTGTCTCGCGTGGGAGTGGAAGTTCCCGCAGGTAGCGCGAGCAACGCATCTTCAAACGCGGATATGGCTGCGATGTGCGAAGTTGCATTAATTAAAGCTGGCGAGAAAGAGAAAGAGGGCAGGAGGATGGGGCGTTTCGTTTCGATGTTCAAACAACGCGGGAGGCTTTCCGAGTACAATAGGGGCACGGCCAGACGAGCAAGTTCCCGTGTTTTCCAACTGGAGGAAACGAAGCATCGATGACGCGATTCAAGAGGATTCCCAAGTCCGGCGGAACAACTTGCCTAGGAAATTTCTCACCGGCTATGCACATTCAGATGGATTGATGGACGAATAGATGTTTTTCAACAATGAAAGAACCGGCCAGTGTCGAAATGATCCACGAACAATTTAAAAAGAAAAGTTCAATTTCGATACTGATAAGTTGATTTTTACGCATTTATAGGAAATTTAAAGGTACAAAATTGTACAGAATTGCAAAATATCCAAATTATAGTGCTTTCTATAGCACCTGGTAGATGAAATAATTTTCCACCAAAGTTTTACTTTCCTTACTATATTCTCAAAAATATGAATTTGCATAGAAATCCGCAGTCCACTGATAAGCATTACACTTTGTAACTTCATGGCTGCAATTCCAAAGCTATTTTCACCTAAATACCTTTGAAACAACGAGCGCAACAAATGAACGTTCCAAAGAAAATTTTCCCAAATACAAAATTTGTTAATTTACTATTAATTTTATTTTTACTATTATTTTTATCATATCTCTGGCGTACAAAGTGAAATCCACAGTACACCGATAAAAATGATCGTAGAGCAGGAATATTTTGTTTCTTCGCTCTGCTTGCTATTTCTCAAAACATTATATACTTCGTTTAGTTGAATTTATCTTTCTCCTTATACTTTACATTATGTTTCATAGTGGTGTTTGTGATGAAAGCATAACATACAAACTCCCTAACAAAAACTGTTACCTCTTGTCAAATAAACATCCCAATTAGTCGATAGCTTACTTCAGAACTGTTTATAAATTCTCGAAAATTATAGTAGACGTATAAATTCTTTTCATAAACCCCCGAACTTGAGTTTTAAATAAACAAAGAAAATATCGTCGACTCTTTCTGGAGAATCTTCTGTCCTTTATAGGAAACAGCTTCACAAACAAGTTTACACTTCTTCACTTGTCCTTTAGGCGTGCGGTAAGCCTCGAGACTCTAACTTATTTTCACAATTTCGGGAATGTGTCTATTTCGACAGAACAATACCGTATCTGGCCACAATGCCCACATACCTCTATGAACAACATGTGCGAAACATGAAAATTGCATTAACCTAATAAACGTGCGTTCGAATACAATTTTCTGTACGGCAACTGATTCGCTCGATAAACCGTTTGCTCGCATAATTAACCCCCTGCTGAATGTTCTCTAGCTTTGGTCCAATTTCCGTGAGAATTTCGAGCACAATGGTCTCCTCGCGGTTCTAAACGATCAAATCGAAGCTTTTACAAACTGACCATTAAACTATTCTTCGTGACAAACGAATTATTCTGTTATATCGTATCAGGTATTAATATCGGCTAATGATTCGACGTGGAATTAATAATACCCGTTTCCAATTCATTTATTTGCTCGTTAAACCGTCGCGTCGCTTCTAAAATATTCAAATAGGAATATTAAATTCTGATAAACGTTGAGTGGATCGAAAAACTGTCTACTTTCTGCATTTCTCAAATGTTTACAATGGAACATTGTGTATAAATAAGTAATTAAACCGAGAAGGCTCGACTCTCGCAATTATCGCATCCTTCTGTTGGCGATATGTGAACTTCCAAAGAAGTTTCGGTGCGGAAGAGCTAAATTTTACTTCGCAACAGCAGCTCACGAACTTTTAAGTAACCGAAACTTTATGCAACAATTTTTTTACTCCAGCTTAAGAAACACAATTCTGTCGCACAATATATATATATATGTATATAGAACAGTGAACAAAGTGAGGTAAAAATATTAGCTGAAGAAGAACTTAACGGTGCATTCTTAATTCTTTGTAGTCGAAAGCCGGAATATTCCCAACGCGGCACTTTTGCCATTTCGCTCGTAAGAAAGTGTATGCAAGTGCTATATACCCATGGTCAGTGTTGACTGCCGATAGTTGTACGTTACATAAAGAGACAAACGAAAGGAGAAATAAGATCCCAATGGTGCATTTTGGCGTTTATCTCGAAATAAACGAATCGGACACCGGCTAGCGTATGTAGAAAGTGGCCCAGTTTTTTTCATCAAACTTTGTCGGTATATTTTAAGGGTGTAAGTAAGGAAACAATGTGAGATGAATGTAGGTCGTTCGAAGCTTTGTTGAAAAGTTATAACGAAAACGCGAAACATTTTGAGAAAAGTTATTGAAAATTCACGGTAAAGAATATGAAATTTTAATATTTAGTGTATAGACACTTTCTTTAAACACCTGAACGATTTTTTAAGAAGTAAGTTATTCCGAAATGAGAATGCTGTGAAAGTAGCGTTCGTCAGTTTATCAAAATTAGCCTTTTTTGGAAATTACCAATGGAGCATGAATTATCTAGTCGTAGTATTAAAAGTGTGGCTAAATTATTCCGAAATGAGGACACTGTAAAAGTGACATTCGTCAATTTATCAAAATTAGCCTTTTTTCTAGAAAAAAGTTAATTAACATCACGATAGCGCTATATCGTTGAAAATAAATGTGCAAAATTAGCCTTTTATAGAATTTATGAATGCCATGTATCGTCACCTTAACACTTTGCTGGCGGGCTATTTTTCACTACTAGATAAAATACGAAAACGATTGCGATTTTTCACAGGCACAATGTCGCTATCTTCTGAGTAATAACTGTCCGAAAACTCACTATCATTGCAAGAATAATCTGGCGATCTATCAGCAAATATTTCGTTTTCATTTCTTTCAATATCACTCAAATCCATTTCGGCAATGGATACATTTATGAAAACACGGTAAAAACTCCGTCTTTCTGTGGGATTCGAGAGAGAGTGAGCGTGAGTCGTACGAGACTCGCCCTGACAAGTCTCCCGCTGTCGAGCGTCAGTATGCTTCGGACTAGAAAACTAGTCTCCTGACAGCAAAGTGTTAATCAACATCAAAATGGCCCTATATCGATGAAAATAAATGTGCCCGTTATTCCACGAAATTCCAATGTGAACAATTTATTTTGGATTTTAATAATTTCCTAATGACTGTTTAAATTTAGTCCACATTCAACGAGTGTCTTAATATAACGCTCACAAACAAGAGCGTACTTATGCTTCTTCACAACTTTCGCCCTAAAACCCCAATTACCCTAAAGAACTTGCAACGCTCGTATCAAACTGCAACTTGCAAGCTCAACCGTCCTACAGAAACAAATACCAAATATCATCACGTCGAATCTGCATCTCGAAAATGTAAAAATCCCCGGGTGTTCGTTCTCTCTTTGCTCCGCGTCACGCTACATGTCCGATTTCGCATTTTCCCGTGAATTCAGCGGAAGTAATTAAAATTGCAACGGTTGCGTCCAAAGTGGCAAAGACAGGGCGAAAAAAGTGTTGAATACAGGCAGACACGAGTGAGGGAGAGAGAGAAAAAAGAGACAAAGCTACAGAGTGGGGGAGTGAAAAATTTCGCGAAACCAGATCACCGCGTATCACATCGAATTCTCTACGTTTGAGATCGCATTGCCGATTCCATTCGCGGCCCAGCGCGATACTTGTTCAAATATTCGTTCGACGCGTTTTTGTTTCTTCTTTCTCTCGATCTATACCTTCTTCCTCGCATGCGCGTGAGTGTGTGTGTGTCTTTCGCGTGGTTTTACGGGAAGCCAAGGCTTCTTCTTCTCTCCCCGGTTCGGTAAACGCGGCCGCTGTTTGCACGGCCAATTCTCACGGCGCGTTTCTTCCACACTCGCGAGAGAGTCGAAATGTCAACCGAGCCGTGTGTGTGTCGACCGAAAGAAGAAGAAGACTCCTGCGGGACCGTAAACTCACCTATCCGTGCGTACGCGAGCCAGATTGCGTCGCACACTTCGACTCACTTTCGAATTCCTAGCTATCCTTTCGCTGTTTCGCGAGCTTCTTGCCCGGTTTAAAGCTTGTCTCGGAGATGGAGCGAGCGAAATTGTGAAGAGGTTGCGTTTCATTCCAGATGGATTTATTTGTTGTTTCGTTTCGAGCTTCGTTTCGTCCTTTTGCGAACGTGAGCTGGGTTGACGATGAGGTGGTGAGATTCTTGGTTTTATAGGACTTCAACCCTTTCGCTACGGCAGATTTTAACGCGTAACGTGGCTGACTTGCGGGAAATTTTTTATTTTTCTGTATCGTTTTGAAATTTGGTTTATTAAATTAAGGTGGAAGTGTACCGAGAGGCTCCAAAAGTATAGCGAGAGAAAATTTGTGAAACTTCAAATTTATAGTAATGAAAGGGTTAAATGAAACGTCAAAGATAGGTTCTGTTGAATTAAAGTGTGCAAAAGTAAGCAAATTTTATAAATTGTATTAGATAGAGGATTGAACGATAGATTGTGAATGTTTTTGTTTATCGTCAAAGTGTTTCTTTCGATCACTTTAACCCGTGATACAATTTCATAAAAATGTAGGGCAGAAATTCAAATGTATCTGATACTCTGGTAGATAAATGTTCCCACTTATTCCAGCGGAGACATTGAAGAAACATTATCCAAGTACTCGGAATTCATTTTACTACCCTCAAAATGTATTACTCAACATAAAGTCTATAACTCAGTTCTTAGAACAGTCTTGCAAGTACCTTGGAATATCTTGAAAGCAAAATCGATTTTCCTTCTTCAGATCTTGAGTATTTAAACGTGAAATATGAAAGATTGTCGAAATATTGGATTGGAAGAAAAATTCCTAGCGTTTGCTAAGAGAAATTCAAAGACAATGTTTAGATATTCGTACAAAGTTTCATTCAACCACATATACCATTTTATTCCACTGTATTTCGCTATCTTTGACCTTAGCCAGTACTTAACATTT
Source organism: Habropoda laboriosa (assembly GCF_001263275.1). Classification (NCBI taxonomy): domain Eukaryota; kingdom Metazoa; phylum Arthropoda; class Insecta; order Hymenoptera; family Apidae; genus Habropoda; species Habropoda laboriosa. Next base: position 515,908 of record NW_017100395.1, on the reverse strand, counting down.
TTCCGAACGATGAACTGGTCCAGGTGATTTAAATTTTGGAAACTTAACAAAATTTTGTTGTTTCAAACTCCTGAAATTTCAATTCAATAACCTTCCTTCACGGATTCATTTAACCCCTTGACGTATGATTTCTTTTCCTGACTATGGATCTAAGCGTCAGCTATTTCCTGTGTTAGTACTATGTTAAGTAAGAGAAGCTAATGTATTATAGATCAATGAAATTTAGCAATCTTCAGTTGTACAAATCGAAAATTCGAATTAAAATTCATTTTTCTTACCGATACAACCGTTTTTATCAGAGCTTGACCAAAATCTGTGGCAAGAGTTTGACTCGTTACAATACAGCAAGAGATTAATCAACGACCGAACTTTTCTTCCAACCCAATAAAATTCCATCAATCCCCTGAAATTTCAATTTATTCGTTCGGACAACGACCAACAATTTCACCGCTTCCTCGCTCCTTCTATTCTCCCGCAAATGAAAAAAACCTCGAAAGGACAACAAACCCGAAGGTCCATCGCGATTACAAGAAAATGACGTCGAGACTATTTCTAAAGGTGCATTAAAGCAATTAAGCCGACAATGGAGTGGGCGTGCGAAGCCCAGGTTCTACAGCTTGCAAAACTTCGCGGCAATTTCTGATTACTAAATGCAACGCATGAATACAGGATCCGCATTAAGCGGGGGGGAACACTGTCTTTTCCCGGCAAATTGTAATTGTCCCTTCGGTGACAGCGGCCGTTTCTCTCTAGAAAGGCACGTGCTCCATTCACAGCAGCGAGACGTAGAAACACGAATGCACGGCGGTACCAGCAAGATTTCGAACGTATCACGGCCGACTTCCGTCCTAATTGGATCTTCCGTCGCGTTCCGACCGACATGGAACCGTTTCATAATTAATTCATACCGCCGATACATCTTGTCTACGACATGTTCGAACCTCGAGGCGTACCGTGTCTTATATTTCCGCGCTCTGCGATTGAACGATTGATGACTGGAGGACTGGAGGAGGTGTCTGCTTGGAAAGATGGTTTAATAATAGAGACATGGATGGAATCCTTTGCGTTGGTTTCGTGTGTGTACGATGCTCGACTCGTGATCACAAGTTTCAGTAAAATGTAGGGTCGATAGCAGCAGAAAAGCTGCTAAACAATTAGAATTAAATATAACGATAGAAATTATTGCAATAATGCGTAATGCAATTGAAAAATCGCAGAAAAGTCTGATACAAATGTTCGAAAAGTAAAATATATAAGATGAGATACAGTATCTTACCACGTAATGTAACTTTTTATTGTGTAACGTATTAAAAACACAGTTTAGGAAAAATTAGTCACAGAATTGCATTTCTTATTTAATCTTCCTTTACTGCTACTTCTTGTGAAATTTTATGTCAGAAAATTGAAGAAATTCTTCTTTGTGTTTCGTAGGCAATTGATTGCTAATTTGCTATTGACATATCGATGTTAAAATTTGATGTTAAATGGAACTTTCATATCTATCATAGAATCTGAATAATTTTTCAAGGTATTTTATTAAGAAACGCGCACATAGTGTTCAATTTTCTATCTTAGAATTAACTTACCTAATCTTACGAACTACTTAACCTTAAAACTTTCAACTGTGTGTGAGAATCAGAGTGTCGACGGGTACGCGTAGTTCTTAGCTTGGTATCCTTTTGCAAAAGTGAGAATTTTCTTTGGAAAAGGATACCAATTACCAGGTCCCACCACGAGGAGGTGACTACGCAAGGGACCCGACAAAAACACATGCCCTACTGGCAGCTCTCTATCTTCAGAGATACGCGATTCTCATTCGTAGCAAAGGAGATAAGACACTTTATCAAAAATTCGTGTTCTTAACATAAATTTTTAAGGAGTGTCTTATATTTTATTTGAAATTGCAACGCTAATCATTTTGTCATAGTTAATTTAAAGATTGGAAAAATTCAATGCTCTCCTTTGATAAGGTTTTAAAAAATGATAAATCGCGGTCAGATTGAATTCAGAGCGCAACGAGAAATTCGCTATCATTCTAAAGAACCAGCGAGCATACACGACGAATTTACTCGCGAGTATCGCGCGCTACTCGCGAGTGATTAAGTCGCGAATAAACTCGCAGGAACTGAGTGATCGAGAATTTAATGTTCTATGTTTCGAATCGACGATAGCAAAATGTAGAAAGCATTTTTAGTAATTAGCTACGAATGAGAAACGCGTATCACTGTAAGAGAGCGCGCACATTGTACTCGATACAATTTTTCTATCTTATAGTTACTTATTTTATTTTATGGACTACTTAAAAGTAAAACGCACGCATCCCACGACGTCCATCGGCGGATGAATAGAATTATTTTTTATTTTCTTAGGCTAATTTATTTTACCTTATCAACTACAATCCTTAAAATTAAAACTCACACACACGGTTCTTAACTTAGAACTTCGCTTACTTGCTAGTTTAATTTTGGAAAAGGAGAATTTTTAAGAAATGACGCGAATTGCCTAAGATTCACCACTAACAAGATTCGTCATTACGTCAAGAATCCTATTGATTTACTTGGATATTCCATAATTTCTTACTGAATATGTATTCGACAAAGGACGTCGAGGATTGGTATAGTTCCTGATTTTCTAATTGAACTAAAATTCGAAATAGTTGGTGGAAACTGTAGAAGCTTTATTATAAATTGGAATAGATCGATGGGCTATTGTGGAATAATAATTAGCAGTGACAATTGTTTGACACAGTTACCTATGGGTTACCACAGAATGTTCATTAAGCAAATCTCTCGCATCAATTATATATTTTCGTTTTGTAATTTTTCTAGCTAAAGGAATACTTGTAACTTCTGAAAATTAGTAAAAATTAAGAAATTAGAAATTTTGTAACTTCTGAAAATCAGTAAATTGGGTTATTCATTGCAAATAAATAAATTACGAGTGTATATTCTGGAAGAAAGTGGTAAAATTTCTGAACTGGAAATAATACATAATGAATATAAAAAGAAAAGAAAAAGGAAATATGCGACTCACCATTCACAGAACTCACAGCTGACCACTGCAACATGGACTTGGTTGCATCTCATCTTCCTCTCAGATCCATGGAGTCTGAAATTCCCTCAGTGAACCATTTGCATCCTCTAAGCCTTGAATTTTAGTTCCATCAGCTAGATTTGAGTCCTCCAAGCCTCGAAATTTGGTTCCACCAGTGGTCCAATGCCAGATTGAGTGACTCAAAGTCAGATTTAAAGATCCACAGCCAGATTGAGAGATCCACAGCCAGATTGAGAGATCCACAGCCAGATTGAGAGATCCACAGCCAGATTGAGAGATCCACAGCCAGATTGAGAGATCCACAGCCAGATTGAGAGATCCACAGCCAGATTGAGAGATCCACAGCCAGATTGAGAGATCCACAGCCAGATTTAAAGACCCAAAAAGCCAGATTGAAGGACCCAATGCCAGATTGAAGGACCCAATGCCAGATTGAAGGACCCAATGCCAGATTGAAGGACCCAATGCCAGATTGAAGGACCCAATGCCAGATTGAAGGACCCAATGCCAGATTGAAGGACCCAATGCCAGATTGAAGGACCCAATGCCAGATTGAGAGACCAAAAAGCCAAACTGAAGGACCCACCAGACTTAGGAAGCTGTGGAAGTGTCGCGCGAAATTGTGTACGGATCGCGATTTCTTTCAAGTGTAGTTTAATTCGTTGAATTTTATTTAGTACCCGAAATCGCGAATTTTTACCATCCTCCATTTTCTCATGTAGTCCATTTTAGATGGGGTATTTAGCAAAGGTTTAAGGGAGGTAACAACTGAACGTTCTCAAAAAAAGAAAAGAAAAGCAAAGAAAGAAAAAGGGATGAAGCTATTATGAAACGCGACGCGACGTAATAAATTCTCGTATCGATCGAAAGTAATGGGCATTCGTAGTGAAAATTGACTCTATTAAGAATTAACGCGGTATACTATTGGGATACTCTAATAATGGGAGGGCGTTTGCACCTTTAGTGCAGTAGAGTTCGGATGTGAACTCACATCCTTCGATTTCTTCTTCCAAGTTTGGTAGTTCAGCTTCAAACATGCACATGCACACACATATATAACCAATCACCAAACCCTCAAAAAATTCACTCACAGTTCGCAGACAGGCAGCTGGGCTCTGCAATGTCGATTTCGTTGCATCCTTCCTTCCTTCCTTCCTCTCAGATGGTCATCCTTCCTCCAAGCGTTGATTTTCCAAGACTCACAAACTCACGAATTGTGAGTCACTGTGGAATGGGCGACGCGAAAAGTGCTTCGAAACGCGATTTATTTAGAGAGGGAGAAACCGCGAATTTATATTACTTTAGACTCTACTATCGAACAAAACTTTCATAGAACGCGAGTGAAAAATTGAAACAAGCATGAAATAAACGCGAGTAAATTGAATAAAAAGCAAAAACGCGAATTGGGAGGAAATATCAGATAAACGCGGAAAAATATGCAATAATAAGTCGAACTAGGGATGAAGCTATTATTTCAATACGCGATTCACTGACTCTAATATTTTGAAAAATTGAAAACTTCTCGTAAAAATCGATTATTAATTGCGAAACACTAGTGAGACGGTTTAATTAGGGGCAGCACAATATATAACACAACTAACTACCCATATCACCAGAAAAAAAAACCCATTTTTGTCACTCACAATTCGAAGATTAGGCAGCTGGGCTCTGCAACTTGGATTTGACTGCATTGCCTCCTTCCTTCCTCTCCCAGTTCATTTCCCAAGACTCACAGACTCACACTTTGTGAGTCACTGTGGAATGGGCGACGCGAAAAGTGCTTCGAAACGCGATTCATTTAGAGGGGGAGAAATCGCGAATTTATATTACTTTAGACTCTACTATCGAACAAAACTTTCATAGAACGCGAGTGAAAAATTGAAAGAAAGTATCAAATAAACGCGAGTAAATTGAAAGAAAAGCAAAAACGCGAATTGGGAGGAAATAGTTAAACGCGGAAAAATATTCAATAATAAGCGAACTAAGGATGAAGCTATTATTTCAATACGCGTTGCACTGACTCTAATATTTATCAAAATTGAAAATTGATTTATCACGGTAAACTACTTGGACGGTTTAATTAGGGGCATAGTGCAACGAGTACAGTGCACTCGTTGCAAATCAGCTCACAATATACAATTCAATAATGTAACTAACTACTTAACATGCAAAATTCATGCAACTCCTGCGAAGAATTAGATTAGTAAATCACAATTCATGAAACAAATTCAAAATTCATTTTTCAATAGCATAGAAAATATCATAAATACTGAAAGAAAATGAAATTATAGATTGCTGGAAGAAAAGTACATATTAAATTTAGAAATAACCTGTAACGAAAATTTATTTCATTAATGGACAGCTGAAACGCCGAAATATTTTCATTAGGCAACCTCTCAAATTCATTTCGATATCCTATTCGACAAGTACGAAGAACAACAATAACAAACTGAAATCTCGATTTCCCTAAACCCTCAAAACAATCTCGAAATACGTTCGATAATAATTTTCTCGCGTGTATTAACGACCCGAAGGATTATTTAAATTTATTTCAAGCAAAAAGTAGCAGTAGTTCAGTAGTAAATAGTGGACTATTAGACTTTGAATAGTCCAAGTTTAAGTTTTAATAATTAGAAAAATTAGAAAAATTCAAAGCAGAGTATTCAAAGTCTAATAGTAAATTTCAGAAAGAAATTTTGAGAGAAGGTAGTTGAGTGTGTATAGGGTGGACATAGGCTGCTAGCCAGAAGCCCTCGACCACCCTACCCACGTCTCAGTACCCTCAGATCAAAATTACGCGAAGTGTCTAGGGCCCAGTATAAAGGGTAAATGATTTCGCGGGAGCTCGCGGGTCTATTTATACCTGCGGTACCCCTTCCCCAAAATCATTAGCAAAGTCGTTAATAATTCGGGCGGGAATCGACTATTTTTCGCGGGAATCGACTACTTTGCGCGGGAAACGGACTACTTTGCGCGGGAGATCGATCACTTTTCGCGGGAAATCGATAATTTCTCGCGGGAATCGGTCACTTTTCGCGGGAAATCCTTCGTTTTTCGCGGGAATCAATTATTTTTCGCAGAAAATCGCCGATTCTTTCGTAATTCTATTTTGCATTCTATTGTAATGTTATAATAACGTATAATTTATTAATTCTCACAATTTTTTGGTATAAATTTATACTTCTAACAATTTGTTATAACATTGCATATAACAATTTATACGTTTTTACAATATTCTTCAATGGAAACGTACGTTTTAACGTTCTCGTTACTTACTCGTGCTTAAATTAATTTCGTAAGGATTAAAAATCAGGTTGACCTGTGGTCGTAGATTAAAAATAACCATAGTACAGCTAAATTTATCGTGTTAAATAATCCTTTTTACACAAATCAAAAATGTATTCAACGTTTGTTTCTTATAATATCGTGAAATGAATTATTTGTGCAGTTCTGTGCATTTTCTGTGCAGTTCAACCTAATTTACTTAAATTTACGTTGCGAGACAGTAAACTTACTGACTCTTGTAGAGAATTTACTGTACTTTGTCCAGTTTGGTGGAGAATATCGTTTAAATGCAATGGAAGTTTACCTGTGTTTTTCTGAATTTCAAAAATTCAGGCAGAATTGTAATTTATCAATTTTCACAATTTTGTTATAAATTTATACTTCCGACAATTTGTTATAACATTGCATATAACAATTTATACGTTCTCACTATACAAACTCGATTTCTTCGAGAGAGATAAATCATTTCGATAAGTACTAGTTGTACTTTGTCCAGTTTGGTGGAGAAAACGTATAATATAATTTATTTCACGATATTATAACAAACAAACGTTGAATACATTTTTCATTCGTGTAAGAAGAATTATTTAACACGATAAATTTAGCTGTACTATGGTTATTTTTAATCTACAACCACAGGACAACCTGATTTTTAGTCCCTACGAAATTAATTTAACCACGAGTAAGTAACGAGAACGCTAAAACCTATGTTTCCATTGAAGAATATTGTAAAAACGTATAAATTGTTATATGTAATGTTGTAACAAATTGTTGCAAGTATAAATTTATACCAAAAAATTGTGAGAATTAATAAATTATACGTTATTATAACATTACAATAGAAATCAAAATAGAATTACGAAAGAATCGGCGATTTTCTGCGAAAAATAATTGATTCCCGCGAAAAACGAAGGATTTCCCGCGAAAAGTGACCGATTCCCGCGAGAAATTATCGATTTCCCGCGCAAAGT
>NW_017100395.1:486480-507485 GCF_001263275.1 Habropoda laboriosa | reverse complement strand
AAAAAGAAAATTATAAAGCATAATACTATAATCTTATGCTTAAAATGTATTTTCTTGTGGCCGCCTGACAGCAACTTGTAAATCTGGCGTGACAGTGAACGTGTTAATAAGTAAATATTGTTCAAATTATATCGTGTTTGATATCATTTTCATCAGAAAATTCTCATCGATATGTTAAGAAAAATTTCAGGATAAAGAAACGTAAAATTAAAGAAGTTGATATTTAAATCGCTTGGTTGCCTCGACTTCATCCTTATCTTTTATTCGCTTTCCTTGTCTACGTTCGGCAAACTACAAAGGCGGGCACGAGGCTCGATAACGTAGTCCCTGACTCTACGAGTGTCAGATTTAGCTTCCTTGCGGTCTGACACTTGTGCAGATATATTGTATACCTAAATCTTCCCATATTTTTGGCAAAGCCATTGTGTCGTACAAAATTTTTTCGGATTTTCGCTCAAATATTTTTAGAATCGATATTGTCAAATGTTTGTCCGCTAGAAACGATTTACGATTCGAGATAAAGCATTCGCGAAGTTGAAGAGTAAAAATCATAATTACCGATAAAATAAAAACATTACAAAATAACAAATACAAATATAATTCTTTTCGATTGCGAATTGCGTTTCCTTTGATACGAATCAAACGAAGGTTCCCTTCCTTAGACTCTGATTCGCCTGGTTTCTCATCGATCGCGTTCCTTCTTCTTTCAAGCATTCGTAGAAAAGTCGGGAGTTTAAATTCCATCAATAATCTAACATGAAAAGTGACGTCGTCGTTAGGAGTTTTGCAGTATTTCAAAGTGGCGCGAATTCTCGTAACAAAGGAGCCGAACAAAGTGTGGAAAGCAATGGGCAATTAAATTTCCCTTGAAATCACCGAGCATCCTAATTCTAGCAAGGGAAATGAAAGCCGCCGTTGAACTCGAATCGATATTCGAACGTCATTATCGAATTAACCTGGAACCCTCCTCCTCGTGATAGGAGATTTCTTCCTTTAACAAAGAATTGAAAGATTCCGAGAGTAGCTTTAAGAGATTATAATTACATTCCTGATATAATTATGCGCGTACGCGTGACGAATGTAATCTCGGTGTAAAATTAACGAAAGCTATTGTTCGAAGGTACGAATGATCGAATTGTCGATCGTGCACCACGTGGAAATGAAATTTTACGTGGGTGTATTAAATTTAATATAACAAAAGCTTGTTTACGGAGGAACGCCTTAGGGTTTTTTTAGATAATAGAATCTCATCGATTGTCCCCTTCAAACAGAATTGTTGTTTCGGATAACAAGGGATATGGTTTGGTCTGTTATAAATAATTTCGATCGAATCAAATAGTAGTTTTCAAACCTTTGCATTCTAAAAACGCTTTTATCGCGACACGCGTAATTACTTTGGAGATCTTTGAAATATGAAATTCAGGATTGTTTATTTTATCGAAATAATACATATTAGGTAAGTGTCGAATTAATTAATAATGCGAAGTAAGTAAATTTATAAGCATTGAAAATCCTTTGTTTTTTTTTTTTCAAAACAATACTTTGGGTTTCCAGAAGTTTCACCGTTAATCTTATCGAAAAATGCTTGAAGTGCAAAGGGCATAAGAGTATTACATGTAATAATATTGATGGTAATTAAAGTACAAGAAAATATCTAATATGTCTGTATGAAAGTTGAAAATTGAAATCGATAATTTTAAATTTTCTGAATTTTCATCTCTGACAATACGTTGGCATCCAGTATTATAATCAGAATCGTCAACATTAATTGGATGCGATGCAAACTGATCAAATTTCTCTTATTACTAAACCTCGCTGAATTTATGTATCTAATACACATAAATTTTGATCAGCCGAAGGTTCCTATAAAAGTGTTTACAGTAACTTCTCGTTTCCTTTTTCAAAGGTATCCACTGTCCAATTTCTTATTACCAACTGGTACAATTTCAATAGCTCTACAAGCCTTCAAAATTATTCAAAGTACTCCAAAAAATTAAACATTGAAAAATTTGCATTCTATTCAATTCAAAATAACTCGTCAGCCTTGCCAATGTTAAAAATGAACAAAGTATAAAGTTATTCCCGCCATTTCAATGTTTAATTACAACTTCATCTCAGTAAAACCGATCGATTATTTTTAATAAAATAAAAAAAGTGCGAAAATGCAAGAAAAATGTGAAAGGAGTAGTATCGATAGTTAATCCATCAGAAAGTTAATTACGATCATAAATCAACGATGCATCGATATCGAGATTAATCGTGTATTTCCGGGTTTATTACCGGCTCTATTCCTAGCATCGTTTTCAGCTCAAGACAAGCCTGAACCTACTGAAGTACCTCCAATCGAACAGTCAAACTCCAAACATTCAGGGACAAAGTTCATTTCTACCTAAACGTCGAACCGTTTAGATACGCTCGCTGCCAGGAAATACCTAGTCCACAAACTAGTAACAAATATTTGCAACCACATATGACCCTAGACAAGAAGGTTATTAAATTTTTGGTAAACATTTGACTTGCTTCTTCGGCATAATACCGTGCTCTGTTAAACGATGTAATTGTTTGGAATATTTGACGACATTGAACCAATATTACGTGCGCAAAGAAGCTTGCAACGGAATAGTGCAAATTTATTATTTATTTTCAGCATACCGTATGTGCGTTACGTTTTAATGGACTGATAAATACGGTTATTAATACTTGTTACAATTAATTTAGTCAAATTTCGAAATGTCTTTCTAAATAAGATAGAACAATTCAATTTTGTTGCTCGATATTTTAGTTACTTGTGAGAAATTATTCGAATACAGTGTGAATAACTAAGTACAGGTAGTTCTTACTTTATGGATTTTAGGTTTATGAATTTTTTGTTACAGAATTTTTACTTTAAATTGTGCTTTGTAACTCTCTTAATTGTAATTTTGTAATTACAAGCTCCTTGCAATTTCGTTAATTGTAGTTTGAATTCCTGAGAAAGCATTTCGAAATAAACGCGATGTGGAACAGGCCTTCACAGACCTCGTACTTCCTTTGCACATGGCATAAATAAATGATCGATACGTTAACAAAATTGTATCCGATCGTAACGCGTCTTATTTAAAACGAAAATCTTAACTTTTAACTGAATTCTAATTATTTAAAGTCAAACGACGAAATCGGACAGAACTTTCGCAGAAAATTTGCATCGATCGAAACCTGATATATTTCAATTCGCCAAAGGCGTAGAAAACTGTTCTACATAAGTATCGTTTCTATCTTCGAAGTACCAAAGTGTCTCGTAAGTGTACTACGGGTACGTTTTGTTAAGAAACAGCAGGGGAGTAGAGATGAAATCGGTAAATAAAGGAGACTGGAAACGACACGGAACTGTGGCGCGATCACGAAGTGAAACGAGTCAACGATATCTCAGATGACAGTAGCGATTCGAATCACAGTAGTAACGTGGCCTCGGCTGCTTTGTTGGACGGGGGAATTAGGTAGAGGATGGAAAGAGCGCCGGAGAGGATCGGTTTAAGCATCTAGTGGGTAAAAGGAAGATGCCGGAAGCGTATCCGACTTTATAAGGCGGTTTACGCGCCTTTATCTTTACGATTACGCCCGCGTAAAATCGGAGTTTAATATAAAGCCCGGAGGGGTACAGCTAGCAGTGGCCTTATACTAGGAGCATTCGGCTGCTGCATCCTTCTTCGGGAAGCTCGCTCGGAAGTTCGAATCGTGAAGGAAATACGAGGATAGAACGGCGAGATGTATACTGGGTGTTCGTGAATGAAAGAAGTTCGAATAGAATGGAAGCTCCTTTTTCGTTGACTGCTACTTTTTCATTTTGGAGGGAAGGTGGAACCGTATTTTGAAAATGTTCAAAAGTATGTGAACGATAACAAAGTTGGATAGAAAAAAATTGGAAAATTAGATTGTAGAAATATTGCTAATTTTTTCTCCCTCTTCGTTGACTTCACTACTTTTCAGTTTTCAAAGGAAGGTGGAACCATGTTTTGAAAATGTTCAAAAGTATGTCAATAATAGCAAAAATGGATAGGAAATTGGAGAATTAGATTTTAGATGGATAGAAATATAGCTAATTCTTTATTACCTTTTCATTTTGAAAAGAAGGTGGAACCATGTTTTGAAAATGTTCAAAAGTATGTGAACGATGGTAAAATTGTCAGAATAGCGAGTTGGATAGACAATTGGGGAATTGTTGAATTTTAGAACGTAATAGCATATACATTGTAATGTTATTTATACTTTATGTTTCGTGTAAAATTGCTTAATAAAACAATTGTAGATTGCGAATTATTAGATGTCCTTAATTTGGGGTTTCTGTTTTTTAATGGAAATTTACACTTTAATGGATCTGTGGCGCTACTTCCTGCACTCTACCGCCGCTCTGGCAAGTCCTCGCCTAGTACATTAGCTGCTACTAAAATGCGGTTACTCCTTCCCAGGAGGTGCATATTTTTTTATCCGAAATATCTTTATTTTATGTAACAATGTTAGCAACAAGTATGAAGCAACCACATGACAATCACTGCTGCACAATATTCCTCTTTCAATCATGGCGGTGCAATAGCAACGAATTACTTAAAATTTCAATTTATATTACAATATATTTGCGGATAATACAACAGTTCAATTAAAAATCTTGAACAATTTAAAAGGACATAGCACTATGATTCGCGATGTAACAATCGGACAGCGGTGTGCTGTGAGAATTTGCTGAGTTTAAATATCGGTTAGAGCAGAAAGAGGAAAGTGGAGATAGATGGAGACAGAAGTAGAGAAAATATTGGAAAAGGAAAATTGGTAGAAAGCAGAGTCGTTTGCTCTGGCGCAAGCTTGGACGCCACATATGTGCTTCTTAGGCTGCTCGAGGGCAAAGACAAGATTCTTGAAAGTGAAAAGATAAAAGAACGGAAAATGAAAATTTAAAGAAGTCGGGAAAGAGAAAGTATATGAGAAGGAACGGAATAGGTTTTGGAAAGCAGGGACGTGTTGGTATTGGCGTAAGCGCCACATAACGTATGCGCCAATAGTATCGAATAGCACATTCGAGTCTAACGCAAGCTCCTATTCATGCAAATACAACCTCTGATCTGTGCTTAACCATTTCTCGTGTCTAATGCCACCGTGTGAACCAGCTTGCAGTGAACTCGTCGGTGAGGTGGCGGTATATTAAAGAGCTTATTCGTGAGCTCAATTTTGTGACTATTTGTATTCTGCTCGCGAGCTGTTCGTAGATTGTTCGCGAGCTGTTCACAGATTGTTCGCAGGCTCCAGTGTAGATACAGTGCTGCTTCTGGTCGTGAACAATCTGCGAACAGCTCAGTCTGTTAAACTTACAGGTGCATATAGTACCTATTTTATGTGTCACTTTGGACGTAACAAGTTTGCGGACTGTTCGTAATATTCAATGGCAGTATCGAATTCAGGATTACATTAATAAATATACTTATATAATTTTGTACACATACATCGAGATAAATTAGATGCGTCATTAATTTCTACTAACGAACACGAAATTAACACATGGTTACAAATGATCGACAACCGTATTAATTAGCAATCCCTTTTCCAATTATCAGTTATAACTATAAACATTTCCAGCCTCATATACAGAACTGTCCAACTACACTTTACTTAGCGCCATAAATAACACATGGAAAACAACGGAATAATCATCTCTCAATGAAACAATTAACGAAATTTCGAGCGTGGTGAAGCTTTGGAACGAGAAATTCAGACCAGGAAAAATTTCAGTAATCCAAGTGGGAATTAAGAACATTCTACTTCCGGCTGGTAATTCCTCGTTGTTATTGCTCCTGTTAATGGCTATGGAGGTCCCGATCCCCACAGCTACGTAAATGCTTTCAGAAAGATCTACACGTTTAAATAATGTACTAAAAACACAAATTGTATTTTCATTTTCGTGTAAATTGCCACTTGAACCATTTATCCACGTTGAATAATTTTCAGCTGTTCGACGAAACATATTTTTCAACCCTGCTTTAGGATTCATTTTCATCTCCATGTGTATTAAATAACACATAAATTTCATAAAAAATCGCGTGGAAAACTTAAATATTGGGTTTTCCAGAAAATTCGTAGCGAAACTTAGGAAGAATTGAAACCATCGTATCTTTGTTTCTAATTGAGATAGCGACAAAAGTCGAAAGGTATTTTACTGAAAGAATCCAACGCACTGCTCCCGTTATTCGTAAGGTGAACAGGAGCGGATATAAGTCGAACTATATTTCCTGCGGTGGAGAATGGATGTTGAATTTTTCGTGACAACGCTTCACTGTAGAAAATCCATTTCTTCCTCGTTCACCTTGCGAATAACGAGAAGACGGCGTTGGATTCGTCTTCAACTAACGAGTAAAATACCTGTAGTTTTTGTCGCTATCTCGATTAGGGACAGAGATGCGTCCTTTCCGTGCGAACTTTCAGGATAACCCAATGCAACGCCTCATCTTAACCCTTTCACTGCTACTGGCGCCTATAGGCGTTTTGAAATTTTGTTCGCATTGTACCATCGGAGCTTTTCCTAATTTTATCCTCTGCACTCTTCCACGCAAATTCAATAAAACACATTTTAAAATGCCAAAAAAGAAAATTTACGGCCGTTGTGGAACATCTGAATCTGTCACACGCGTTGTGTACTAAAATTTGCCTCAGCGAAAGGGTTAAACTTCTAGCTCCCAAACTGATATCGCTGTCAGTCACCTTATTCCAAGAACCAGAGAATATCATTAGAAATGATCAAATAAATTGAATACTGTATCGTATTCAATGTTACCAGAAAACCTGTCCAAATTACAACCTACTTCACCTGTCTTTCCAACAGTTTCGCCTGTGTACCTTGCATGTCAACACATAGGTCAAAATTTTCATAAACGTGACATACGCCACCACGACTCTCTCGTACATTAGAAAACAAGAAGTACAAAGTATTAATTCTCTCTTTCTCTGCCTCTCACCCTCCCTCGTTCTCTCTCGAACAATCACGTTTCCCAGGGCAACGACTTTTCGCTCTGGGACACCCCGTATACCTGTAGCGGCGGGGAAGAGAGCTCGAATGCATAAAGTTAAATACCCGGCGGCATAACCCGGGCTACGGCTCCACTACGCTCAAGTATCCTCGGTAAGCCCTCAGCAGAGATCACGTATTCCTTCGGGAGTACAAGCTCTTTTTAGTGTCGCGATCTTCAGAATTTCTTTCTTTCCGTACTTTCTTTTCCGTTTCTTCTCTTCCGTCTCCTCGCGTCGTTCGTTCCTCCGTTCGTTTCCCACCCCGCCCGTCAGCTCTTTCTCTTCTCATCCAGCTTCTCTGCGCCCAACCCCTTCTCCGCCCATTCTTTCTCTATCCCCTGGGGTGTTCCGATGTTTTGTAAAATGGATTTGCTTCCTGCGGTGTTACCGCGTTTCTGGATGAAAATTTCGGCACGATTCTGCCGCCCGAAAAATAGTAATCGATCCCGGGGAGAAAGGCGGAAGCGGAATTGGGAAACGGCGGTGGATGTCGATTGTTTTTCGAACGGGGAGCATGTGGTTCCTGGTGTCGAAGGTGTTTTACGACGAGATTCGTGATTCGTTTCTTCTTCCCTCGTAACGAATACACGGGTACGTGTGTATCGGGGGCTGGTTTTAAGGTGGTAATGTTTATTGACTTATCGGTGCCTTTTGTAGCGAATAAGAAGAATTAACCCCTTGAATTATGATTCTTCTTTTTTTACTGGCTACGCTTCTAAGCGCCAACTGTTTATTATTTGAGCCAATCAAATTTAATAAATTTTAGTTGATGGAGTTAGTCACTTGGCCTTTCATTTATTTAGTACTGTACTAGGTAAAAACAGCTAATATATCGTAGATTACTCGAATTTGCTAATCCTCAGTCTGATCAATTTTTTTCCGTCGCATTTTCGCCAGAATCTGTGCCACGAGTCTGACTAGCTCTCGTAAGGTAAGGGGTTAAATTTTGCGACCCTCGGTAAAAGGTTACTTACTCCAGGTGAGAAATACGCGAAAAATCGAACAATAAGCTAGCCGTCTTCGCGGCCGTATTAAAACTCCTGTCAAAGAAAAGAAACGAACGTTGTTCTTTTACGAAAGGAACATCATTCCAGGTATTTCAAAGTACCTGAAAACCCACGATTACTTACAAATCTACTTTTTCTGATCTCCAATCTGTATTTTCGAATTTATCTTTGAACACAACCACATAATCAGAAAAATACCGAAATATTTCTTAAAATTCTCTAATTAAGGTTCAATTAAAAAGAAGAACCTAAAATACCACAATAATAGTTCGCCTATTATCCTCGATAAATCAGGTTGACGAGCGAAGTGTACCTATTAGCGATTTGTTTGATCATCCGCGGAACAATGGTACACCGGGTTCCTCGTTCATTTTACGAGCATCTAAGGCAGCGTTAATGACACGGCATTTCATTGGCTTCGCGCGGAAGAAGAAACTCGCAGGCGGCCTGTCCTCTCTCGCGTCTTTCCTCCTTTTCGTCGCATCGTTTTAATGAACACTTTTACGGCAGCGGTTTCGTCTCACTTTCTCGCGACTCGAGACTTTCGAGGAGATTATACTACACAGGATTTAGCTGTTAATTAACGAGGACGGACGATCTCAAGGGCTTTAAAACCATTATTGCCGGAGAGACTTATTCTGTCACTCTTTTTTATTCCGCCCGCGCACCTCTCAGACGTACTCGGGGCAGATTCTTGCCGATTGCATTGTTCCAGCAATCACAGGAACGACTCTCTGCTTATTCTTTTTTTCCTAGGGAAAAGAGAGAGAGAGTAACAGGAAGGGACGATGAAAATAATTCCCCAAGGTTCCAAATAGAACTCGAGTAGAATTCTTCAGCTGTACAAGTATCTTCCTACTCTTGCCATTGAACTTCCCCCTTTAATTGTCTTTAATATTGTGTCGTAGTTGTCACGATTCGTGGGGTGCTTTCGAGAAATTCGTGAAATGGATCATTTTTCATGCTGCATTTGTATTTCGAGAAAATTACGAATAACGAAATACTTTGTTGCACTTTAAAGAATTTTTCGACCATTCGATGTTTGAGATAATTTTAATTTTGCTTGAGAAAAAAGAGGATGGAATTAAGAGTACCGAATTTAAGGGAATGTCTACGTTTCAGTGAATTTCTGGCAATGAAAGAAAATGAAATCACACACGTGACGTTTCAGGAAATACACTTTGCCCGAATATAAAAGGAAAGACGAAGCCGGTCTAGTTATAAAATCCTGTCTACCCTAAAAGGCGGAAAGTTATAAACTGAACAATTCGCTTAAAGTTTATTGGCCTGCAATACTAGCTTCGGGCTTAAACGTCTCGTGTAAGGAAAATAGGAAACAGGGGTATTTCTTAAGATTTAGTATCAGAGGGAGTTGAATCGCTTTTTATATTTCTGCACATTTCTGTTGTAATTTATCTGTGTTTCTTATTTATTTACAATATTTTCCATTTGTTATGCAGCCTTTTTCGTATTTCTTTCTAACATTTGCAATCTTAATCACGTGTAAAATTTACGTGCCTTCGTGGTCAGAGACAAAACGTCCCTTAGTTTCGCACCTTAGTAGGTCCCTCGGTGTTAATTTGACACAACGGTAAAATATCAATTAAACAGAAAGATAGGTAATTAATTTTGTAAATGCTTTTATTAAATATAGAAAATGAAGAAAAAATTTTTTCTACATATAGCCGAATAATACAATTTTTTACCGGAAAAATGTGTCAAATTGACACGGGGGACGGACGAGGGTTAAAAAAAGAAAACGCTTATTTCTTATTTCAGCGAGGCTTGGTGACTAATTTTATAATAGCGAGTGTATCGTAGATTATCGCGAATGAAAGTAAACGAGACTTACAAACTCCGTGAAATTCACGAAAGATTAGTGTGAATCAGGGCGAAACGCGGAGCACGAGCATACTCTTTCGACGAGTATTGTGCCGAATATATTTATGAATTTTCATAACAAAAGCTATTGTCGAAATCACTCTTGTGTGTCTCTAAACCAATACAATAAACGCGTGCAATAGGTAAATGCACGGGAACCAATCTAATTCTAAAACATGACAGCCATACGGAATATCAACGTACACAGAGAGAGAGAGAGGGAGCGAGGGGTGGAACACGTTGAAAACCCAGTTCCGAAAAGAGAAATGAAAAAGCACAATGAAAGAATACAGGAGTCAGCATGGCGTAGAATTTTCGTTTGAACGGTGATACGCTTGCAAAAATAAAAAAAAGAAGGGAAAACAGCCCCGAACACGCCCCGTAATCCCTGGATACTATTGAGAACGGCCGGGCAACATTTATTCCCGGCCAAGAGCGACGGTTTTTCACGTGGATGGAAGCGTGGCATCTTCGTCGAATTGCGGTTTAAAAAGGGAGGAAAAAGCCGGTAGGAAATGGATAAATCAGTCGATATCGCCGGAGCACCTGGAGTACGGAGAATTGCGGCCATTCGTAACGAAACGAAGGCGCGAGCTTCGAAACGACGATAACTTTGTCACGCTCAGGTCTCGTGACGGTTTCGCGTTGCTCCAATCCGCGAACAACGATAAATACGTTGGTAGTTGAAGTTAGTCGATCGCGGTTTCAGAATTAACGCGACGCCGTTAAGTTCCTTTTCGTGGGATCGCTCGAGCTTGCGCCTACCTTGCGGTCGGAATGGCTTTAATGCCGATTTGAAGTATCGCGTTCTTCCTCGTTTTTTTAAACTGTTATTTGAATTCTGCGATTTTGATTATGATCTGGTGTGACTTTTATCGTAGTTGAAGCGATTATTTACGGTGGAAATGGGGAAAATTTTGTGTCTATCTTGTGGTCGAAATTACTTTAATATGTCAATTTGAAATATTGCGTTTTCCCTCGTTTTTTAAATTATTTGAGTTGTTCAATTTTTATTATCCACTGATCTAACTTTTGCTATAATTAAAATATTGTAAATCTTGCGCCTGTCTTGCAGTCGAAATTACTTTAATATGTCAATTTTAAATATTGCGCTTTTCCTCGTTTTTTAAATTATTATTTGAATTCTTCAATTTTAATTATCCACTGATCTAACTTTTGCTATAATTAAAATATTGAAAATCTTGCGCCTGTCTTGCAGTCGAAATTACTTTAATATATCAATTTTAAATATTGCGCCTGTCTTGTAGTCGAAATTACTTTAATATATCAATTTTAAATATTGCTCTTTTCCTCGTTTTTTAAATTATTATTTGAATTCTTCAATTTTGATTATCAGCTGATTTGAATTTGATTGTACTTAAAGCGATTATTTGCAGTGGAAATATGGAAAATCTCAATTAATTAGTGAAAAGTATTAATTACTCATTCGACGGCTTAGGAGACAAGATCCATAAACGAAAATTTATGGATCCGTGATTAAACTTCAAAATCAACGCAATTCTATTACACTCTAAAGCACGTATAATACTTACATTTAATTCTAACATCAATTTTTTTTTTTTTTTCAAATTTTCTGCGTAGAAATCGATCAGACATTCTAACTTACTTCTTAATCGTTGAAAACTATTACAATTTAATCGAAGCTATTTATTACAGCTCCTTATTCCGTTCGCGCTAATGTATGTTTAACTGGAAGTAGAATGAATTAATGGCTGAGTAGTGGCCGGAGGTAATAACGGCTTTGTAAAACATCCCCAGCTTTTCAGAGAATTAATTGCTTGGTTATTTGTAGCTGGAATTGAATCTGTTCATACGAAGAATTCATTTTGACGATAATATGATTAAATACGCTGGTATTTGTTGATGATATTAAAAAATGTTACGTTAATCCTAATAAACCATTATGCTTGTCTTGAGAGAATTATACGAAATGCAAAATTCGTGTAAATTAAACCTTCTCCATTATTCTTCTCCAACAAACAAAAATTAAAATTAAACTTACAACTTGATTATAATTCCCAATCTACCATCGATCAATTTTCCATCGAATAAAATTCTGCGAAAATATATTTATTTGCATTTAAATGTAAACGAAAAATTTGTTCATCTCTCTTCTCAAAACTTACAAAGCACCTCGAACAAAACGTGTCTGCGTTCACAGTGTTATTACACGTATCTGTAACAGATACTTTTCCAGCTGAATTTGCTCGATTGTTAACAGAATCTGCAGAATCGAATGTTTGCAGATACGATGTTTCCTCTGAATGCAGTTATCGAAAAACAGATATTAGATAATCCAATATCATACGATCTATTTAAAAGCGGCACAACGGCTAATGAAACATGTTGCTCGAACAGAGTACATATAAAAAAAGAAGAAGAAACAGACGTTACTTTGAAAGAGGAAATATTGGAATCGGTATGAACGAAGAATATTTAGTAACGAGGGAAACCTTTGTGTCCTGTTGATAAAATTTACACATTCCATACGTCTATTTAATTAACGAATGCGCAGGGTGGGGCAAAAACTGTATCCACCTGGAATATTTCCGGTATTTGTAATAATATGGGAAAATGTTAAATGAAAAAATAATATTGCATTCCATTTAACTCTTTGGGGCATAGTGGTGTAAAAAGTGTCCCACCTTTTTAGTACTTAGGTATGCACAGTGGGATGTTTTTCATCCCACCTTGAAACATTAAGAAAACAAAACTAATCTAATTTAACCTGTTTTCACAAATTTCATGGTGAGATTATTTATGTCCCACCTAATAATTCATTATCTCAACATTTCTTTTTGAAGTTTTAGTTGTTTCATGTCGTAATTCATACCTGCTTTGTTACATTTTTTAAAAATAAAATACCTGTGCAACTAGAGTCTGTTTTTCCCTTAAAATTCTGTGCTTCAAAGAGTTAAAAAAAATAGGGATAACCTAGAAATCTTATTTACCTATGTAAAGATATTACACCTATATGAAGATTATTTGCATATTAGAATTTGTTCCAATTCTTCTTACATCGAAGGTTCTCGGGTAAGTGCCGTGCCTTTTTGACACAGTCCTCTTCCCGGAGAGTCCCAAGACTCTCCCCACTTGGTGGCGAGATCCTTTGTTTCGAATCCTTATCTCTGTACGCGCTACGAAGCATCGGTGACGTCGGGCCAGCCGCCCCGTGCACGCGTCCTCTTTATGTTCGGCAGCAGGACGTCGAGTCCTTTGCCACTAGTTTCTACGTCGCCACCTAACCTATTCCCCTCTGACACGTGCGTCTTCCAATAGAATAACTGACGCCAACGTACGTCACGTTATGTCCCTATCTATGCAAATTTGGCGCGAATCATTTTTCCAAATTGTTGCAAATAACGGAAATATTCCAGAAGAAACATTTTATCCCACTTTGTACAAAGAGATATAACATGCCTATCCAGTTTTATCGTATTAGCCAATTCATCGTTCAGACACCTGTACTCTAACGAATTTCATAATTAGCGACGTTACATTTAATCTTCTAATACAACTAGAGAAATCTCTTTTTTTTTTTTCTCAAACGCATCAGTTTGGACGGTAAAGTAGTTCTGCAAAAATGCGCGCACTTTGTTGCAAATTGCCCGTTTAATTAGTTTCCGAGATATAAAGCCCGAAGGTATGACACGACGCGTAAAATGCACAGAGCATGAATGACAATTGAAACGCCGTGACCTCTTTCTCTCCCACGGAGGTACGCACGTTACTATAGTAGTGGTAGTAAAAAAAATGCTGACTGAGCTTCCGTCACTGACCAGCGCGCGCGTGTCAAGCTTGCGATAGGGTGGATGAAGGACCCGTAAGGGTGAGTTCTGATTGCGCGAGGGAGGCGGACAGTGAAACGGTCGAAATTTCTGCTCGTTTGGAGCAACGATATCTTTATGCCTGAGCGTAGTGTTAACATTTTATTTGTTTTCATTTTAGAGTTCCTTACAATCAATTCCGTATTGGGAATTGTAGGTAGATTTCGTGACATTACTTTGGCGTGAATGCAACTTTACTGGTTAGGCATTACAGCCCCTGGCGAAAAAATTAGGGTCGTTCACAATTTTTAACATCTTTCGTGTTTTGATAATGTATGGAAGTCGTAAACACTGTTTTTTTTTTTTTGGTCTTATTACATATCTGTCTGTGGACGGAGATTCCGTATGTATAGGAACCGTGTCATAGAGCCAAATCTGTCAAAATTAAAGAAAATCCCCATACTCTCATGGTCAGGTAGTTCTCCCGATATGAATCAATTGAGAATGTCTGGAGTTTACTTAAAATACTTGTATTATACGTACATACATCATTAGTCACCACATTAGCTGATTTAGTGAAGTATTTAGTAATTGCTCTTTAATAGAGGAAGAGCAGATGACGAATTTCTTCTAAAATCACTCTTCTCGGATTTAATTTGTCATTTTGATTATTTTTCGTATATAGAATTTTATATCGTCCGATTTAATAAAAACAGAAATATTATCAAGACACTTTATCATCTTAGACTCCGTTGTCTCAAATTTCACAATTTTGCGCCAAAATCACCCAACTCGACATACATATGCACCTACCTCCTACAGAAAAAAGCTCCCAGTGTTACCAAATCGCAGTTTAAACTCATCAAGACCGCACAAACGAGCTGATTAATTACTCATTTCTCCTGCACGTCTATCCAATATACCCCCATCAAACTAATCAAACGCTGCTAGACCTAACTCCGGCTACTGTTCACTCTAAGCTACCCTTGCACAGACTCCAACACACTTGCTCTCCCCTTTTGTTCACCAGCACCTTATCACCAGTTAACAAGCGACTCCGTGAACCTTGCTAATTCATAAACGAATGTGATCGATCCCCGGACGTCCGGTTTCCTGCCGGTGAGGAGGGGGCCTCCGTCACGACGACATCGATCGACGTCATCGTAGGGTTCATTAGAAGCGTACGTAGCCGGGGAGAACACATGGAAGGAAACCGTCGAAACGGCGAAAATAAGAGTGAAGCCCCCGCGATCCAACCGACCGATGAAAGCCAGGGGAGAGAGAGAAAAAGAAAAGAAAAAAGGCTGGTCTGATGAAAAGCGTCGCGAGCGTTCCTACTAGGAGGGGCCAGAGAGAAGAAGACCCGAGTGCTGGTACGCGAAAAGGCTCGTCTTTCTCTCGGCCCTTTCGATACGCGAAACGAATCGAGCTTCGAACGGTTCTTCGTTTTCTCCTCGTTTCGGCTTTTGTGCAAACCGGTCGAGCTGCTCCCGTTAATTAGAACTGTTTCCACGCGCGATACCGCTATATCAGGCCCCCCTGTTTCGACTCCCTTTTTTTCTTCTTTTCTCCTTTCCTACTCTCTCTCTCTCTCTCTCTCTACCAACCCGCTTCTTCGCCAGCATCTCGTCCCCATGCTCACTTTCCTAGCAATCGGGAACAATGGCTCTGCGGACGCGCCACCAGATAGGCGAGCATTGTTTCCGAGGGATTTCAGGTGTTCCGGAAGTTCGTCGGATGCGGAACGGTGGGATCCGACTGTGAGATCTGTTGCGAGGAACCACCTTCAGGTTGTGTAATGAAATTGTTAACTGATCAGACGGCGAGAGGCGCGTTGGGAATGACAGAATTCGGTTCGACAGAGGAGTGGGTTTTAGTGTTATGTCGGATGATGCTGGATAGGTTCGACGTGGTATTTGCGCGGGTGATTATGCATATGGTTTGAATTAAGGGGGGTTGGTAGTTTGAGGCGTCTGGAAATAGGTTGAAGTTTGGGAATTTTTTGGTAACTATTGAACGAATTGTTTCAATTTTTTTGGAGGATATAAATGCGACTTTCAGCTTTTTCTCCGATTTTTGAAAAATGAAAATTTTGCGAAATGGAGGAGTTATTGTAAAACTTCTCTTCAAACTGCCACTATTTTTATAACAATTATAATTTTTGAGAAATCATGCGCCGCGTGAATCGTGCTTCTTTTGAATAATTTAAGAAAATAAGGAGAATATTAGAAACGAGATTGAACAGGTGATACTTCGCGTTATAATAATCCTAATAATTTCAAACTGCCGCTATTTTTAAAATAATTATAATTTTTGAAAAATCGTACGCCACATGAATCGTACTTCCTCTGAATAATTTAAGAAAATAAGGAGAATATTAGACGCGGGATTCTACTTCGCGTTATAATAATCGTAATAATTTCATTACGTACAAATGCACGTTTGATAATGGTTATCAGTACACTCTCTACGAAAAACACCAGAAACATCGATATATTACTCGGAAACAGTCAGTATGAAATGCAACTGGCAAACGATCGTAATCCAATTGAATCAGATTTCGAAATAATTAAGACAAATAATTACGTCGGCAATTACGTTGCGTTATCAGGCATAGTAGCTATTACGTTGCTTTTAATGACCCCGTGTCCACTTAATTATTGGCGTATACATTACGAAATGAATTGCATAATTCATTTCAGTATTTAATCTAATTTTCCGTGTCGTTTAACGGTGTCGAAGGTTCGTGAAACCATTATCGGCGGGAAAAGAAAATAAACAGCGGAATAAACAGTTCGTGTCAATTAGCTATCGGAATCTGTAACGATTCGTTGGAGAAGTTGAGGAATAAAATGTCGTCGATCATATCGAGGGAAATGTCACGCCGCGCCGTCCAATTGATTGCAGCCGAATTAAAGTTCCACGAACTTGTCAGAAACTCGATACGCCTCTTTATGTCAATATAAGACAATAGTTTCGCGATCGTTGGCGCGGCACATCCGGTATTGTTCCTCGGTTATGTGCTTCGAATTGGAAATCACGCTGCTGAAAATCCAATAGATACGGGCAACTTCCGGGTAAGAGAATGGAAGGTTCAAATGATATTGCACGTAAAATTTTTAATGATATTGATTCGTTTGCTACGTCGAAGGTAGCAAACGAAAACGGTACTTCAGGAATTTTCTGCGAAGAGATATCGTTCTACCTTTTATCACGAGTAACACTGTGCAGGCTATTTATTGAAATTTGTCGGAAAAAATGAAACGATGAATGTAGAATTGTTACAATTATTAACAGAAAATTGCAAGCTATACGACTGGGATGAAATGTGTAATTTTGTGTAATATGGGAATTTTGATATTTTATTTCGTAACTTTTCAAGGCATTTTCTCGGAAATTTTCCAACAAATTCATTCTATAATTATACCTTCGGTATACGTGTGCGTTAAAATATAATTGACGTGGAAAATTATAAAGCATTGAAAACACTTCAAAGGAGAAAATTTGGGGAGAAGACATTTCTTGTTTTTTATTTGAGAATTATTTAATTAGCCAAGAATTACAAATGAAAATAAAGAAAAATAATTGTCGAATTAATAAGATTGGGTGCTTTATCCTTTCAACTTTCTTACATTTGTTTCCACTCAGAATTTGTGGTTTCATTATCATCATCAACGACAAGGAAACTTTATATCTCAAAAATACAACAACACGCCCAAATTTGAAAAAAATATAGATAACCAAAGTATGAATAAATTCGATGAAATTAAAAGTAAAAATATTCCAATTAACTCTACACAAATGATACCCGAAAGCAAACCATATCGACAAGTTTCGAACGACGTAATTCGAATTAATTCGGAAAACCGTTGAAATATCGACGTTCTTATTCCACGAAACGACGGACAACATTTCTTCAGCCGCGCCCGACATTCAGTATTCTTCAGTTTCATCTTTCAAAATGGAAGGCCTGCGTTTGCGGAAATCCGATGCAAGCCCCGCAGATATCGCTAAAGGCGGAAAATGTAGGAAGCCGCGTAGCGAGTGTAAAGGGAAACACGAAAGTCAAGGGAGTGCAATCGCACGGCAAATTAATATCTTTTCTCCCTGGAATTGCTCCGGCGGAATAACAAAATTCTATTTCCTACGCGTGAAATTCGAGCTTAAATAATGATAAGAGTGAAATCGGAGAGGCGCGGTGAATTTGAACGGGGGAATTATAGTAATCTCTACATGTCCCTTTTTTCCATGTAATCGCAATCGGGCACTCGTTGTGGGATATTGCGTTCTTATTTTCGTGACACCTTTATCGCATACAATTATCCGACTATCAACGCTTAACACGTTCTCCTCCGCGATCGTTGAAATGTTTTATATTTCTCTTGATAAAAATATAATTACATTTAAGTGTTTTATACACCATTTATGAGCATATTTTTTCTATCCTTGTGCTAGAGGATAAGAATGTAATAGAAAAGTGCTGCTGAAAAATTAATAACAGTTAAATAAGCTGTATACAAATAAATATACAATAAATCATAATTATCTGAAACGTGGGAATTTAAAAAATTTATTTATTGAATTTCTAAACTCGAGCCTGCTACGATAAAAGTAAAAATGGATAAATGATTTAAATAATTTGTTCGTATCAAACTGAAAGGTGTGTAAGGACAATAATGAAATGAAAAGTAATACGATATCACGTTAATTCCAACAATTTTACCATCACAGCTAAGATACCTACCACGAATCATCTCACACCTCTCTATTTAGAAATGAACTGAAACGAGCAACCGCGAACGCAGCCGATCGCGCGATTTTTTCCTTCCATTCCACGCTGAAAGGAATAAGCACACTCGACGTACGAGAAGAAAAAAAACACAAGAGAGTTTCCCTTAATCAGAGACTTTGTCCGTGTTCCCCGCGTTCCGTCTGCCCATTGTGAAGACTTTAATTGTAAATTTCCCCAAAGACGAGCTCCCCGCTAATTATCAATCGACAACAATGTTGCCGGTCGTTCCAGTCGTGTTCTATGTACACTCTTTTCCTCGTTTTTCCACGTGTGTATGTGTGTGATAGAGAGAGAGAGAGAGACCTGCTTTTCTAGCGAGAGAAGAGAAAAGAAAGGTTCGCCTGACGATAATTCTCGTGGTGAAACGAAGTGTAGAAGTGCAGCGGGATAAAATAGTTGAACGAACGAAGCTTGTAACGATTCTCGAACCGAAGAGACCTTTACTTTGCTCCACTCCGGTGGTGAGCAGCTTTTATTTGGCCAAGAATTTTCGTCGAGGCCAGCCAGAGAATTTCAGTATGGAGGAAAAACGGATGATATTGCGGAGGCAACGAAACACCTGGTAAACGTTACGGACCATTAACCTTTTACCGGCCATTTAACCCCTTCCCATGGATTACTGTATTTCTTAGACAGCCAGGGCGGGAGGATACGAAATCTGAGCGCGAATAGAGCGATCGAGTAACATTGTAATTACGTTATGATTACCGCCGTTCTAATTGCATACTAACTGGCTGACGACGATCGCGCGGTCGCTGATTTTAAACGCCGTTTAATTACCGACAACGATGGAAAAGTGCGGAAGCGGTTGTGAGCTGTTCATTTGCAACTATGGTTCGTTAAGCGCTAGCGGGAACCGCTAAAGAGTCGCGTGAAATCGAATGGTGCCGCCTAACTGAGACGCGAAACGGGCAAACTTCTGTAGAGAAAGTTTAACAGATGGGAAGATTTGTTGAGTTAGAACACGGAAATTTTTTTTGCTGATTGGTAATGCTCGTTTCGGTGAATTCGGTGGAAAAGTGTAGGTCTTTTTGGAGATCACTATTGGTGGCTCTTTGAGGAGTGTGATTTTCCTGAATCTTCTCAATGGAGGTGGAAAGGTACACTAATTAGTGAATTTTTGGATTGCATGAAATTGCGATTTTTCGAACATTCGCGTGACACAAAAATTTTCAATCGTAATACATATGTATCAGCAGTCTTATGGATGGATAACACATAATTTGCTATATAACACAAAAAAATTCTTTCTCTTTTTCTAACAACTTTTATGTAATACTTTCGCTATGTAATGTAGTATCGGGGCATCCATACCCAAATAGGAAACCGACAAGGGAGAATAGAGTAATTGGCGTAGTGCGCAAAGCCTCGGCTTGCTAAGCCGAAGGTCCCGGGTTCGATTCCCGTTTGGGTCATGCAAAATTTTTCCGTCTATTTCTGCAGTAACTTATGTCATGTACTATAAACAAAGCTTAGGACTGTGCGGAATTGTTTACATTACCCAAGAAATGTCTCTATAAACTGCTTCATACAAAAGCTATACCTCGCTTAAGCATTTCGCTAAAAACTAGAAAATGTTTCGTGACATATATCTAGCCAAGCAGAAATAAATGTATACAGTTATTAGTTTAACAATTCCCACATGTTCCTCCCCGAAATGAAGAAGAATCTCCGATCTTCCTCCACTTTTCCACATATGCAAACCGACTCCATTCAAGCGCTTCACGAAACACACGAAGTCTCGCATCTTCTGACTAACCACTAACGATCGTCGGTTCGAAATCTTCGAACCATGCTATTCCCCCATTATACTCTGCTTCTTGCGGCCGCTATCATTCACCACCTCCAAGTGGCGCGTTCCGTTCGAGCGAGCGCGAATTCAACGGACCCGTGTATATACGCACAATCGAACCGAGGCGCCTCTTTCTCTCTCTCTCTCTCTCTCTCTCACACATTCACTCTCTGATTCCACGAAGTATCGATCTGATCGAGATAGTTATCCCCGATTGACCGAGCGTGCGTGGCCTTACGCCGCGCGAAATAAGCCCGACGAAGCTTATTATGCGTCCGTGGTCAATAATAATCCATACGCTGCCCCTTGTCAAACGCAGCCTCCGCTTTGCGAATGTTCATCTCTGGACAACATTATTCCCGTCGTCTGCACGGTGTCGCGTGTGAAACTACATTGGCGGCCGGTAGAAGTTTTGTCCCGGTTGTTGTAACTCGTTCGAACGAGGTTAAGATAGTCGTGCCTGTTGCTTTGTTTCCGTGCGACGACGTTGTCGGTGAAACAACAATTTTTCGAGCACGCATACAACGTGTTCAGTGGTTGGAGCCAGAAAGAGCGGAGGGGTTGAAGTGGGAGGAAAGTAGCGGAGACGAGGACCGTGTTCACGAGGGATTAGTTTTGCGAACGGAGGGAAACCCTTTGATTCGATCGCTACGATCCTCTGAGTGGATGAGAGATGATCGCGACGCGATTCTTGTTGCCTCGATGCTTTCAATTGT
>NW_017100395.1:484758-486428 GCF_001263275.1 Habropoda laboriosa | reverse complement strand
GTTAATCTAACAGCTGTTTCGATAAAGTGTCGAACGGTTCGGGATTTTCCTCGAGGATAATTGAAATTTGGAGCAAAGTGTGATATTAAGTTTGAGTTTTATAGAACAAATAATAACGTTGCAGTAAATTATAATAAATTTGTTAAATGTTAGAATTATTAAAAATTGAGAAATTGAAATTATGCAAAGAATTTGAGAAAAACTCGACAGAGCGAGCACTTTTTCTTTTATATTTCTGTTCTGTGTATGTGCAATCGTTATACTTTATTTAATAGTGAAAGCTGAAAAATGACTATGCTTAAATTTCATTTCTCTATTTTTTAGATATTCACATTCGAAGTAAAATTAGATAACTATAGACGATCCGAATTATTCAAAGGAATCTGATTTCTTTGAAAATTACTTAAAAATTTTTAAGAAATATAAGAAGTAATAAGAACAAAATTAAAAATTTAGATTTCTTTGAATTACGTTACAATATTTGAACAGATCTCTACTTCAGTTAGTTATTGAATTATAAAAATAATTCATTGCTCGTTGGTAATCTAGTGTAATTATAAAATTGTTGAATTTAACAAATCGTGCAATATGTAACAATTTCCTTGAAATAGTTTCTATTGTCTATAGTTACACAACTCTCGATATTTCTTCGACAGAATTCAATTGCTCCATGCTGAGTGAAAAAGTATCTTCTAGAACACAAAACAGATGGCCGATACAACGAAAATATTATCACGAAAATGCTATTGATATATTGTGACGCCATGCTTATTTGAAACAGTTTCAACCAGATATCGTTGTTTCTTCTTCTACGATGAAATACAGCGAACTTACGATTTCTAAATGTTCGACCATTTGGCAAATATTACATTTGGACGTTTAATGCTTAAACAGAGATTGAAATATATTTGTCAAACGTTCGATGCACCGATTCTGAAAAGCTGATAAAGTGACAGAAACATGATTAACAAATTGTATATACGATTAATTAGCCGGTTTCATGAGCGAGCTAATAATTGCCGGTTCGAATCTCGTGATCGACGTGGACCGAGAAGGGTGGAACGTGAAAAACAAATTAAAATTATGTGTCGCGATTACACGAGGGACACACTTTTAATAGTGGAAATTTACTCGCCTCCACTTTGCAATTAAATCTCGTTCATTTCCCGGTGTTTCGACAGGCGCATCGATTTATAAACGAATTAATCGATGACATCGACAACACCGAATTTAAACGACGATTTTATTCCCCGAATGTTAAACGGGTCCTGGAATACGGCGAATAAAATTTGTTCAATTTTGCAAACGACTTGTTACGCCATTTTCAAACTGAATCGGGTTAACGTTTTCAATCAGCCTGATCTAAATGTGTGCTCCACGGTGGTTTCTCGTTGCACGGAAATAACATTGATAAATAGCTAAATTTCCGTTTCTTCGCTGTTTAAAAAAATGTCCAGAGACGAGACGTTGTTTAAGGAAAATTTGTCACTGTTCATTCTTACTATTACCTTTTTCTTTTTAAAATTCGAAATTCAATTTATAATTTATAATTTATTTCGAAGTTAAGTTTCAAACTCTTTCGAATTTCAAATGCAAATTTAACTGTAATAGAAGGTATGCTTAAAAAAAAAGTTTTATTTACCTTTTTCAAATTTCCAATAATTTTCTAA
>NW_017100395.1:466979-478578 GCF_001263275.1 Habropoda laboriosa | reverse complement strand
TGTAATTCGTATTGGAAATAATTTTACAATTTTATCGAGAAATTGAAGAACTTGTTGTACGAAAGAAAAATCTGAAGACGTCGAGTTGAAGATAGGAGAAATCTAATTAACACGGTTGTAAAGAAGTACATATGTATATTCCAAAGCTGTTTCGTTCTTGAGCACGTTGTTCAAAATTTCGCTGGAAACTACGTTGCTCGTTACCTTGTAAAACATTTTGGATTTATTTCAAAACGCAATTTCGTCGCAAATTCGTAAATTCCGTAATAACATCTTATTAGCAGAAGAAAAGGCAGCTATGTTTCCCTTACAAAATTTCATTTACATATTTTAATCATTTGAAAACATACCCTTTCATTATCACCTCATTCAGCGTAATAGCGTGTGTTATTTTCTAGTGAAGTGTTTCGCTTATTAAATATTCCAAATGAGTCCACAATACGTGGTCAAAATATTAAACGCGTGGAAGAGGAGAGAGAGCTCGAAATGAAAAAGAGACGGGAAAATTCAATTACGAAGGACGAAATAAAAAAGTATACAATGCACCGTAATCACACTTCTGGAATTTGTTTATCTGTGAATTCTTCTTAAACTCCCTTTAACATAATTACACAGTTGTCGAATTATTATCATATCGATTCAAATTCTTCCATAAAAATTTCAAATTAAAGGATAACTTGCTTTAAATTTTAATTAAAGCATCGAGTAACGACACCGATCGATGCAGTAATACCCACTAAAAAAAAATATTCGTGTATGTCCCATTAATTTTATTCTCATGGACACTAATAACCTTAGAAGGTGCGTGAGATCTTAGGGTACCTGTCCATCTGAAAGTTTTGTTACGATAGTAGCTCTCGAGAGTATTCTCGAATTACGTCTCCAGCTCTCCACTAGCACTCTTAACCCTTTCGCCTTCAGATATCATAAAATGATAATAAACCATTTTTCGATGCATTAATATTACACTGAAAATTGATACTCTGCAACTAATATTACCCATAAATATTGAAATAAAGGCAAACTCCACAGTATTGCCCAACAGTGGCCAAAAGTGTGTTGACTAGCTGGACTATACGGCCCGCGAATGGTTAATACCGCGTAAACCGATAAATTTGGCTCTCGAGAGCAACTCTCGACAGTTCTACTCTCAAACGAACAAATACCCTTACACACGCAATTCAAAAAAGAGAAGAAACTAAATAACACTCGTCATCGTGTTACCTTACTTCCGCGTTTTCTCAAAATTCCACAATGCACTCTGTTGTTTGTCGATCAACGTACATCTCTGGTACCAAAAGTGTACGTTACGGCACCTGACTATATGTATATGATATATGCAAATACTTATGTGCATTGACCCAAATCCCTTTGAAGTAGTTCCGTTTACAATGCATTTCACGGGGAAATTAGTCGGCTGGCTCGATGATCGCGGAAGTGCAAATCGAGCCAGATTTAAACGGACAGCATTTCGACGAACTGTAAGGGCAATAGCGGGGAAAGTAGCGAGTATCGGAGTTACATCCGGGGTTCGAATTTCGGTACCGGGAGGGGACAAAAGTAGAGCCGACCGGAGTCGGTACTGAAAATGGCCGAGCTTTGTTTGCGCTTGAACGCGGCCAGAACAATGGGAATCCATTAAATGCCGCGATTTCGTTTACTTGCGAATTATACATTTACGAGTAGCGGTCAAATGTTCGCTATTCGCGGACTCGTGATACGATACTATGAAACGTTGTTCGCCGTTTATGTTATCGCGTAGCACTATTGCGGATGCTCGATTGTCTGAGAATTCTGCTTAACTCGATGTTGCGTTACACGGTTCTTGTTAGGGTGAGGGAGAATTGAACATTTTCACTGGGGAAGACGAGTTAACCCGACATTGGTTCATCGATAGTTTATTTATCGAACGATTGTTTATTTTTAATTGCACCATTTTGCCTGCGTTAACCCTTTCGTTGCCATTGGCGCCTGTAGGCGTTTTGAGAAGTTACTCGCTCTATACTGTTGGAGCCTTTTGGTGCACTTCCACCTTAATTTTATCCTTTGGCCAAAATTTATGGGATCAGGAGCGTGAGTGGTGGTGCAACGGGGGTTTTTAGTAACGTGCAGAAATATATGCTTGCAATCTTTACTTCTAATCTAACCTAATCTTACACTACTTGCCCTATGACTAAATTATATCGAAATTATACTATAATATAACTGACGCCTCGCCTATGGCCAATACCGCGAAAATAAGAATAATTTACCGTCAGTCACTCGCGAAAGGGTTAAATATAAAATACGTCGCATTCACGTTTATTAAGAAAATTGAAATATCGAAAATTGAATCGTTCGTTAAGAAAAATGAAATAATTAGCTATAATTTGTATTCATTGTTAATTGTAAACCAGAGAGATTCGATTTCTGTCCGAGAAATGAACTCTCGGTTAAAGATGGCCAAAGTAATTTTGAACTTAAATTGTAAAATTGTAATATTATATCACATAATATGAAAAGTATCGTTTACTTTGAAATCATTTTCAACTTGAAAATCAGAAAATAATTGAAAGGTGAAAGAAATAATTAAACAATGGTAACGTTGTAACGTTTGTTGCTTTATTTTGTAGCAAACAACTGATCGTCCGAAAGTTTCGTTCGATTTTTAAAGGATGAACGATTAAAAGGTGCAGAGAAATAATTCATATTGCTCGTATGAAATATATGTGTCTCGTATTTAAAAGAGTTGGAACGATAAAAAATATTTCATTTTACTGTTAATAATCCTAAGCACCATCGAGCTTACCGTAACCGTACCGTTGCATTTGTATGAAAATTTCACGCTGCACGAATTTAATAAAGGCAATATCGTTGTAGAACCTGGAATATATATTCGAGCTGTTTAAAAAGCAAACGCTGAAGTACGGATAATCGATCTGTAACAATGCAATATGTGCTGAAATTTCTACATCGTTCGGAGGATTGCAATTTTTAGAGCATAAATAATACGAATACGCGAGAAATGCAAAGTACATTTTATCAGACTTTTACTGTAAGTGATACATGTAAGTATTTATACATGTTATTGAACGTCTGAAAGAAAATGTAACGTGATCAATTTACGCGTAAGAAAAACCTAGGATCCGTGAAAATGGATAAATTTTAGTTAGAAAAAAGAATGTAAGTAGTAATTATCTTCGTTCCTGAATTTATGACACTATTTCTGAACGCTGTAAATTATCACTATTCTTAAAAGCTGTATAATTCAATAACTATCAGATGTTGCGAAAATATTCAATTTCATGTAAATCGACAATTTATCTAAGGAAGTTTCCAGGAAGAAAACGCGACCAAATTAAAAGGACGAAAGAGCGAAAAGATGTTTGCAGAAATAAATAAATACTTATCTAAAATTTCTAATCTCTTCCATTTTCGCGACGATTTTAAAAGACAGCCAAATATCTTCCATCGTTTGAAGACCGAAAAAGCGGGATGAAGGGATCGAGAAAAACGCGGCCAAATTAAAAGGACGAAACAGCGAAATCATATTTACAAAAATAAATAAACACTCCTTATCTAAAATTTCTAAAAAGACACTGCAAAAATTTGTTCAAACATCTTCAATCGTGCAAAGACCAAAAAAAAAACCGGACGAAGAGATCGTACGAGCGTAAAATTGTGAAAAATGTTTCAGATACTTCCGATAAATCTTTAAAGGACCCTTCTCTAAAATTTTCCAGACCCGTCGATCGCGTCCTCGAGCCCACAGGCGTGTGTCTGTTCATCTCTGAAGTGGGCGTCTGCGGCCATTTCTATATATAAAACGCGACGAACAGGACGCAGAAGGCGGACGTCGAAAATTCTCCCAAATATTTAATCGGCCTGGGGATCCGCCGGCTTTAAAAAGCGTTAACTTGATTTTTTATTGCGCTCTGATAAATCCGGAAAATGGACCGTATTCCGGAAATCCAGCGGTTTCCTCCCCGGTTTCTCGTTGAACCAGCGGGTATTAAAATTTGCCGGACGTCTTGTCATTTGCGGTCGTTCTTTGTCGGGATGAAATAATCGCGGCTCCGACTTTAAGAGGCGACTGACGACCGTGGACGATGCGCGGAGATATTCGCGTAACGAGCAAGTAATTGTGAACGGATGGAGTTGAATACCAATAGTAGATTGTATAAAAAATTAGGGCCACTTTTTGAACATGTAGCACGAACCTGGTGAACTCTTCGTTAACGGTGTTTGTCTTTCTTCGATTAATTCTCGGCTGTTTTTTACTGTAATTAAACGCGGAACTAACGAGATGGTTTAACATAATTTTTTAATATTCGCTGTTTTTTTTTCTTTACAGTGTGTTTTCAGGATGCGATATTGGGAAATTGTAAAGTTATAATTACTATTGAGAGAGAAATTGCAAAAATTTTGTGTGAATGTGAAATTGTTTAATTGGGGGAAACTTAATTAGCTCTGCTAAATGATCGAAGTGTAAAATTTTAAAAAATTGTTGCGTTAGTTTTTAATAATTGCTCGCATGTGTAGAATAGGTGTATAAAATGTTCTTGATAATAATAAGAGTGCAAGGATTTTATTGTTTCTTATAATTTTAATTTGAGACACAATGATACGCGATGTGAAAATATTCGACAGTATTGCACAAAGTCGCTGTCATTTAACGTTTCATATATGTATGTATATGCAAATGAACTGATACTAGCTTGTTTTTATAATCGGTCGAAAATCGTTTTAATTTTCAAAGTCGATGTTACCCCGCGATTACGCCATAAATCACGTTTCTCTACGATATGTGTATGTGTATGCTCATTGAAATAAAACATCGTTGAAAGTAATGATGCATTTATGTGCACGCGGCTGTTTTACGAGCAGTGCATTTATAAAAGTCTATTCTTGAACCAGAATCGATATTTTGGAAGTATCGCGATTGTCAGATTTTCTGTATTCATGATCCTCGATCCTTTTTCCCAAATTCTGGTATTTCGATATTTTTTAGCAGGACCGTAAAAACTAAGAATACCCTCGAGAGATACGAGCAATTTATTCCACGCTTTCTCATAAATATCGTTCGTCATAATGTTTCACGTTGAATTATGCAGCAAATTAAATTTCAATATTTCATTTCCGATAAATGATATTAATAATTATGTTGAAAGTAATTCGAATTAATCAGTTTCGCGTTAGGTTATTACATCAGAATTAATTTTTAATATTTAATAAACTGTTGTCGTTACTTAACAATTAATTACTTCGCCTGGCAGTTTGTTGCCCCGAATTTATGTCGCAGATACAAAGAATAAGAGTTATTATCTCAGTATTGTGTAACAATTGTGCAATATTATCGTGACGGTAATACGAAGAATGAAACAATTAACGAAATTTTTAAAAAATCTTTCAAACTGAATGAAGAAAAGTAAATAAAGACATAAATAACATGTCTAATTTAAAAAACCTTGCGCATGAAAGCGTGTGCGGTTAAATGCAAGTGAAATCCAACGTGGACCGACTGGAACAAGTAAATTAAATCCCAAAATCAATAGTAAGTTTGCATATTCTTTCTCGAGTATCTAGATGAGAATGAACGTCGCGTTAGAAATTCACGCGTATCGAGTGTCAGGGAGCGAAATTTTCGTTAAGCAAAAATTTAACATGTTCGAGAATGGCAGGATGTAAAACAAGCAAAGAACGCTACTTATATATCGTTAATCTTTAATTGCTACACGAGTCACGCGTGATTTAACGCTGCTGAATATACGGCTGCATGAAAACGGTCTGCTATCGACTTTCGAACGAAGCTGAAAAACGGAATACATATAAAGAGCTATTTATTTCGAGGAAATAACGTGGTTCGGGACAATTTTTTTTCTCTTCGCCTATTTGTTTGTATATCGGCCTGTATAAACATTTAGCACTTGCGAACGAATGAAATTGGCATTTGTTAAAGCACCGACAGTTCTAGAACACGCACCGATACGTATCGATAGATGAAACTGTTTTTTAATTATCGAGTTTCGCTAGTTTCGATAAAGATATATGTACATATGCGAATTATTAGGGGAAAGAAGAGCAATTTAAAAAAAATGTATCGCTGCGATTCTTTTAGCGATACAATATTGAGATTAGATTATTTGAAGCTGTCCTTTTTTCAATTGCTGTGAAGTGTTTTTAAAGAATTAAAACTCTATTAAAAATGCGGCCTGTTCTTCTATTATTTTAGAGACGTGGCGATTTAAATTTTAATTGTATCACCTTAGGTTTGTTACTTTTTTAAAATTCTGTTCTGGCCTAGTATAAGCTGATGCACTGTAAAATCTAGCATGCTGCGATATTTTGCTGAGAAAAAGATACTTCAAAAATTAAAATCATTAAAAATCGATTTTTGTATATTTTTCTTCACTAAATCAGTATTAACGTGCTTAATAGTAACGAATGAATTATAAATGAATTACACCGTTGCAATTTTTCAGTGTTACATTTATTGTCCCAAATGAACAATTAAATTAAATCTACATTTAAACATACTAAACCAACATTCTTCAATTGCTGCTTCGTTATTCTCCAACGAAAAGTGTAAAAATTTTCACCCTGAGCGAAAAATGATCCGTCGAAACTTCCATATATCCTCGAAGAATTGTGAGCTACCACTCGGTATAATCTTATTTGCGTACCACTCGGTGTCTCGGCCGTGGCACGTGTTATTTGTTGATATCCTCGGTTCTCCTCTGCGTACGAAAATCGTTGAGCGTCGTCGAACGACGACTCAAGAACCACTTCTCCCCTCTCTCTGGTATTATTTGCCTGTGGGCCTCGTGGCGTCTAGCATGGCCGGGACAGTCATTCGCGTTCATCTCGAAGGGAACGATCGGCCCGGTACGCAGCCGGAAGTGCTCGTTTTCCATCCGATTAGCCCGCCTGCTGGCTGACCGCTTGACCGATCGACGAGAAACTTTCGCCGGAGCTGGATTTCTGCCGTCGAGAGGACGTTCTTTCGAGAATCGATCGTAATTGCCGGCAGGAGTACAGTGGGTGACCAAGAGAACCCGGTGGAGTCGGTCGTCCTCTTTCCATCCGGGTGAGAGAACTTCGATTCCAAAGCGAAATTTTTCAAGTCGTGGAACGTTCATTTCTCCGGGAAAGTGATTGGTACTCTTTATTTATGTGACTTTTATAGAAATCGATTTTGAATTGTTCCGTTCTTCTGCTCGATGAAACTTTCTGTCCGGCTTTTTCTTTTATTATTATCGTGACGATGTATTTTTTTTCTGTTCTGTTTTTTGGAAGGGATAAGTTAGAAGGTTATTGGGAAGTTCGTTTTGCGTTTCTTAGTTTCACTGGATCTCCAATTAAGGGTATTAATTGCAGTGTGTGCGTGTTTTTGTTGTGAGCAGAGATAGTATTATCGATGTTTGTGATAAATTGGTATTATTTGACATTAACATTGACGTAATATTTAGCTGTTTCCCCGTTGTAGATATATTTGGACGATATTTTGGGAATGTTATGATCAATTGCCCTAATTATAATGACATAGAGTGTGTAATATTATGTTAGTAATATGCTTGTTTGTGGCTTGATTGTACGATAATTCACGTACGAAAGGATTTTGTCTGTTTTTATCGGTAATCGATAATTGGAAATTGGGATCATTATAGCAAGAAGGGATTTTTCTTTATCTTATCAGTAATCAATAATCGAAAATTAGGATCATTATGGCAAGAAGGAATTTTATCTTTCTTTATCAGTAAACAATAATTGAAAATTAG
Source organism: Habropoda laboriosa (assembly GCF_001263275.1). Taxonomy (NCBI): domain Eukaryota; kingdom Metazoa; phylum Arthropoda; class Insecta; order Hymenoptera; family Apidae; genus Habropoda; species Habropoda laboriosa. Next base: position 470,821 of record NW_017100395.1, on the reverse strand, counting down.
GATCATTAGGAATAGCAAGAAGGAATTTTGTTTTTTTTTTCATCAGTAGTGAATAATTAAAAATTAGGATCTTTATAGCAAGAAGCAATTTTGTTTTCTTTTTCATCAGTAACGAGTAATTTGAAATTAGGATCTTTATAGCGAGAAGGGATTTTGTCTCTTTCTTTATCATTAATCAATAATTGAAAATTAGGATCATTAGGAGTAACAAGAAGGGATTTCGTCTTTCTTAATGAGTAGGCAATAATTGAGAATTAGGATGATTAGGATTAGCAAGAAGGGATTTTGTCTTACATAGTAACGTGTCGTTAAACTCTTCAGCGACGAAAGTTCATCGATCATCCTGTAAACTTATGCAAACGTCGGTTGGTTGCGCCAGCAGATTGGTCTCGTAATAATTCAACCCGATCGACAATCGGATCGAACGTACATATGTGTATCGATTAGTCAATCTGCGAACAAGGAGCGAGTTGAATTGTGGCCATCCTGCTGGATGTTACGAGCAATCGATGCCATAATCGAAATCAAATCGTTGCAATAACATTGCAATTTCATCAATTGATTGTCCTCGTAACTTAAAGTCAATGCTGTCCCCCACTCGTGACATTAAGAAAATTGAATCCGCGTGATTAAGATTGGAGAATTCGGTTAATGCTGCACTATTTATTATAGATACCGATTATTATTGAACTTGTTCACGTATAATGCATGTGTCTATCAATTAGCTCTCCTGCCTCGTTAGTTAATTTCTTGTTTTATATACACAATTGACGTTCTTAAATTCATATACAATATGAAGAGTGTCTTTTTCAATCGAATACGAAGGAATGTCTCAGAAGAAACTGTAGCCACCGCGAGAATGTTCTTACAAAAGTTGTTTGATACGATAAAGGTCATAACGTGGTATAAATAGTTTTACGCGAGCGAAGTAGCGAAAATTTCCAAGTCAAGTTTATTTTTTCAAATGGAACGCTATATTTTCTCTCGTAATAAATATAGCCAGCGTTTGTTGAGACGAATTCAACGAGGTGCCGCACGAAGTGATTTCATTTAATAAAAAATCGTAAAACAGTGACAGTCAATTTGACTCTCTGACTTGACTTTCAATTTTTGACAATTCTCCACAAAACGAAATGCCTTAATGTGACACCTCGTTGAATTCGTCTCAACAAGCGCTACAATATTAAGTACAGAAAAATATAGCATTTCATTAAGAAAAAAATATGAATTTGACTTGGAAAAACTACTTACACCACATTACGTCCCCCATCGTACCAAAACACTTTTACAAGAACTTCAGCTCCTTCACATTACAACACCCACTCACCATGATCATCCCCTCCAAAAAACATCAACACCTTTTTCTCGCCGTTAATGCAAGAGGAACACACAATGGACAATTTCCTGCTCCGTACACTCTCCCGCTTTACAACCTTCACACACAGTCACCTAATACACCGACACATTTCAACACGTGTCGTAAAAGTTTTTAATCGTTCCAAAAGAAGAGGGATGGGAAAGAAGCTTGAAAAACGAAGTCAACCAACTTCACACTTCGCGTGTGAACATTTCGCGCTACCACCCACGTGATCGCAGGAGAAAATTCATCTGGATGAAAATCAATTTCCGTTCGAATACAGGTTAACAGCCGGGTGGCGTTTGTACTTTGAAAATTACCGAGTCGGCTAATCTCTTAAGTCCTGCATTAAATTTCATGGAACGGCGCGATCATAGTTTAAGCCGCGGTGAACGCGAGCGCGCACGCGCTCACACACTGTGTCTTGCGGTCGGTTTAACCGGCGGAAAAACCGCGATTGGTCTTTTCCGGCGGTGCAACGCAAAAACGACTTTCTGTCGGCGAAAATCCGGCCGGAGGATTTTTCCGGCTGAAAAAATCCCACGTTGTGAGAGCAGCAGCCTCTGGGGGGAGAAAAAAAGGCTCGTATGTACGAGCGAGTAGCATAAAAACGCGTCGTAACGCGCCATTTAGGAAGATCGATCGATCTCCGACGAACACTTTCCGAATGATCTATGCGACGGCCCGATCTGCCGCTGCTTTCTTTTTTCACAGATAAAACGTTGAATTTGTTTGTCTACCGCAGATAAATAGCGAATTCTACTTCTTTCTCTCCCTTTTGCCGATTTGCAACGTGAAACGCGATCTCGAGAGCAGTTTGTTGCGGAAGGGTTCGTTGTGGCCGTCGTGGAAATTGGGACAGGCTCTAGAAATGCGCTCATTGTCGGTCAAAAAAGTCGACGTACACCTAATTAGAGTTTATTTGAAATCGTGTCATTTTAACAGAGAAAGCAGTAAATGAACAATATTTGCGTAATTTTATTTGGAAACGTAACATTTACTGTTAGCACAAAGAAAAATTTCGTGGTATAATAGTAATTACAATTATATGATAAACTTAATCCAGCAAGGACCACGAGTAGCGCATTTATTAACTTTCTAATACTTTTTCTGATATCTTTCACGTTCCTTTTTACTTACATTGTAAATCAAATTTTAACCTACAATTCTGAAGCACTTTGTAAAAGTTAGGTACACGAATTTTCACATGTTTCAAGCAATATATTATTACGAACGAGTATCAAACCGAGATTCTAACAAAAGAATCTTCCAGGTCCCTCCAACAACGCCGAAAACGAGAAATCCTAAATACACGAAATTATCTTCAACAACCAGCAACGCGTATCGCGGTGGCATTCCGCAAATTCTTTTAGCAAAAAGGATCAACCGAGGTAGGGACACGGCAGAATAACTCTTATGCGGATTTATTCGATAGCTTTCACAATGTGGACGAAAAAAAAAAACTGCGCGTCCTGTCGATACGAAAGTTTCAATCAAAGTTTCGAGGCAGAGATAGAAAGGAATAAAACAAAAAAAAAAGAGAGAGAGAGAGAACAAGTTGCGCGCATCACACAAAGGTTGCTGGTGACGAATTTTCCAGACAAATTGTTAGTCAAACCACCGGGCTGTTGGTTAATTGCAATCCTGTTGAAAACCTGTCGGTGAACCGTGCGGATTATGCGATGCACACGCGGGGAATCATTTTTTCCACCCTTGATTCCCGTTGGTATTACAGTACTACAAAACGGCCCCGGTTCACGCGTTTCCCGCGTAACCGACAAAACGGAGGCGATTGTTTTCCGGCACGCGAGCGTGTTTTTCTAGCGAGTCGCACGCGCACGACTCTTCTCTCTCTCTCTCTTTGAGAGAGAAAGAGAGAGAGAGAGAGCTGTAAGAACGGCCGTCGGAAAATCGATGTTAATTTGCCCGTTTTACACCGTCCGATTTGTACAACGCGAGAAAATACGGGTTTATCGGGGAGAAAAATATTTGTAGATCCGTGTAGGAAGGGCTTACATCCTGATGTAAACGTCAGCGCGCGTGAGAGCGCTAGTAGCACGCTCGCGACGCATAATCCAGATTTGTCGCGGAATAAATCGCGGAACACGCTACGCGGAATTTATTTCACCGGCGCGGCGGATCGGAATCACGCGACCGAATTCGTTATCGCGAAAATATTGTGTATTTTCTCGCGATTACCCGTTCCGGTCACTGATAAATAGCTTCCTCGGATTGAATTCGCGCGATTGATAAGCGTATTATACGCGAGAGGGAGTGGATTCCGCTGTCGCTCAAGCCTGCAGGACATTTGTATTGACGCACGGCTGCCAATCGGTCTACATTTAAATGGATGCAAGCAAGTGGTTTCTTCGGCTGAACATATATGAACATTTTCGAATGTGCCCGGTTTTTTTCCTCCACCGGGGAAACGGTTTTTCCTCCAGTGAACTCTCGAGAAATTAATTTCAAATTCAGCCAACTTTGT
>NW_017100395.1:411750-466954 GCF_001263275.1 Habropoda laboriosa | reverse complement strand
CTTCTTGGAGAACTTTTCGTTACAATTTTTGAATATTACGCTACATTTTTAGAATATTACGAGTAACGGTACAACTCACGTGAGATAAAAAAGGAATACCTATAGACGCATAAACATGTATCTAAAAAATACGCAAACGTAAATAAGCAAAATTTCATTTTATTTCTACACGAAAGCATATAAGCGTATTTCTCCATTTCTTTTTCAATCTTGCGAATATTAATTATTTGCACGTAAATGTGCAATATTCTAGCACGAAAAATTTGACGATTTACTATCGTTGATAGCATATTTACGAAATAGCCTGAAACGATTCGTTCTATCGTGTTGTTTTTTTCTCTTCACAAAGATGGTGTTTTTTCTTTTGGTAAAAAGTGAAATTTGAAAAACTGTGACCATTGCGTTTCGTCGTGAACAGAGAAGAGTGCGAAAGGCGAACGAGACTCGGGAAGAAAGATGACGAATTATGTGTGCCGTGCAATCGTCTACTATTTCCTGATTGTTTATTTAAAGGGTGTACTGCAAACCTTGAAGCTCTATTCCGGACATCCGGCGGATTTGGTAAAATGTACAGCCGACTTCAACGTGAGTATATTTCCAGTTTTAAATATCACTTTTTAAAGGATTCTGTAGAGGTAGTAGTATCAGTAGTTGCAGTATTTCTACAATGATGTTCACGTGTGACTTTTATAGTCGTTTTTGTTCTATCTGTATTCATTTCAAACTATAACTATCGGAGATTCGAGAAAAAAAGTTTTATCATCGAAGCAACTTTTCCCAATTTCTGCTTTAATTCGTTTAATTGGACAAATTTCTGGTTTACTTCATACACGAAGCATTGCAAGAGAAAAATGATCAATTTCTTCCTCGAATCTCCAATTTTCAAATTTCCTCTGATTAGACTTGATCAATTGGAAAATCTTGGCAATTTTCTGCCTTTGAAAAGTAGATTCGTTCACCTTTCAACTCTTATCGATCTTTAATTCCACACCCTCACTCATTCAAACTACCTTTCCTACATTCTGTCGATTACAGACACGCTCGATTCTTTTTATCATTCAGAACCTACTTGATAAAACCTGGTAATCCAGAAAGAATATCGCGAATGTAACATTGCAATGCTCGTCTAACTGTAACATTTGCAAAAAAAAAAATTACAAACAGTGATCTTATTGCATATTTCAATCCCACAAAAATCAAAAAAAAGAAATCATGAATTCAAAACATTTCTTCTTTCAATTTTAACAATTTTCTGCAGCATGATTCTCCCACGATATCACAATGTTACCCAACGTCGTTTAATTAGTTAAAAAGCACTCTCGCTGAAATAATTAGCACTCGAAAAAGCGGAGAAAAAAATGGGAGGAGGAAGAGATTGTTAAAAGTTGAAGGGATTTGTCGGAGCGTCCCTATAGGTCACCGGGATCCAATGGGATAGCCCCAAGGGGCAGCGATGCACCGCGAATGGATCCCGGCGAGTCAGCAACGATAAATCCAGCGATTTATGAAGCGGCACGAGCAACGACCATTCTCGGGGTATAATGTCGCTATCGACGTGCGTATGCATAGGTGGGACAGGGACACCAAACAGGATCGTCTCGATCTCCGATAGTTTGATTTTCCATAAATGCTCGAAGAAAATCGATCAGTCTTCGAGCTGACTTTTGACACGCCCGTTATTTTCACGCCGTGCAACCTGGAGTACAGATAAAAAATGAGATTTTTAACCGTGGATCGATGTAACTTCAGTGTTCTGCTTTCTCTTCTTTGGATTTTCCAAGTTTTATTCTTTGACGGACAAATTTTGTGGATTTTTTGATCAATTTATTTGCTAATTCTTCCTTGCATTTTGCTATTTCTTCCTTGCATTTTTGAAAATTTTGAAAGATAGAAATGTATTCCGTGGATTTTTCACTGAATTTATTTAATTTCATTATTCTATAATTGTCGTATTTTATGCCTTTCTTCGTAGTTTCGTGGAAGTATTTTAAATATGCGTATTGACCGCAATAAAAAAACGTTCGATTTGTGCAATTTGCGATTTGCGAATGTGCGATTCGTGCAAAACACACGCGATGTATGCAAAACGGAGATTGTTGGTTTCGCGTATTTTATGGGAATTACTAATTTGCATTGTACATTAAAAATGGCGCATCGTTTAAGGAAACTCGATAATTAACCCGGTGCATTTAATAGGATTATATCTGATAAAACGAAGCAACAAAATTTCTCACTGTTTTCAGGCTACCCGCTAATAGATACTTCATTACGGAAGAATAGCTAATTGTCGAATTAATCGACGATCTATTGTAATTCCCCGATAAAATACGCGAATAACATATTTATTCCTCGATTAACTACGAAAGACTCTCTAGGCACAATATGCACCACAAATTTTCTATCCCTTTTCATTAATTTCCCAAAAAGAAAAGAAAAAAAAGAAAACATTCCATATAATTTCTCTATCGTTTAAAAGTCACAATTAATTATTCTCAATCCCATCTATCACCCCGATATCGAATTTCACCGATAATCCCACGTCAGTCTCGATCACCTAACAAGCTTCGCGTTAAATCCTAACAACGTCATAAAATAACATCCAAAATAAAAAAGAAGAAAAATCATACAAAAAAAAAAAAGACGAACGTCATTTCACATATTTCTGACGGTGAAAATAATATGACGAGGAGAAAAAAGGAAGTTCTGGGTAGAGGGAGAAAAAAAAGGAGCACGTCGTGAAACAAAGACACGTGCGAGTGACACTTTGCGCTCTGACGATCGGCGCTGCCGCGATTTATTTAATTTGTCAACGTCAGTCAAGCTGCGAGAGAGCGCGAAGAGTAGTCGATGGGCATGCACACCGATCGGGAAATCTTCAATCAAAATATGACGAAAGCTAGGCGCGACACGACCCCGTTTCAATCGTAATTAATTTCGGCGAGGGGCGATTCGTATTACGCGGATAATTCCGTTCCGATTATGGCCGGGCCGCGGCGATTTCGTAGGAACGCGTTTCACGTACCGCGAAATAATTATTGGACCGTCCAGCGAAAACGGCCGCGTATTTATGGAGGCGATAATGTCCGTCATAAACGCTCGATTCGCCCTGGAACACGTACACGCGGCGGCGGTGTGGACGTGCATTTTTCGCACGAATGCACCGGCACAAATCGGCTAATTAATAAATAAACAAGCGTACCCGCGCTTGCGGCCGGCGCTCGCCAATTCTGAAAACGTTGCCCGTTTAAGGAAACGCGAATGGTAATCGTGCATGGGATTGTAATGAATTTTCATTTTATCTTGATCACGTAGCGTCGCATTTTACGCTGCTCGCTTTATTTGCGAAAGATGAATAGGCTTTTTCGCATCGAAACGTTCGGGACTCTTTGAAAATTGTTTGAAAGTGGGGTAGTTTTGTTCGTTGGTGTTGTTACATGTTTTTGAATTTCCGGAAAATTTCTGGTTTGTGTATTTTCTAATTGGTGCACAAATAATTACGTGCTACGTTAAATGTAAACATGGGAGAATGTTAGAGTAACCTTTTTATTACCTACAATTGATAAGTAGATATACAAATATATCTTCTTTCATTTTTTCTTTAAATCTTGCTCAAGAAAATATGCAAGTGAATAAAGGTAAACGTAGGTCGTTTATTATTTTTGAATTTGGATTTGCAAATGCAAAATTTTATATACTGCTTCATTTAACAACTTAGGTAGAAAATAAAAGTGTGTCGTATAAGGGTGCTCTATTGTGAATATAAGCTCCTGTTCATAAATATTAGGACACTCGGTGTATTTACGTTGGTTTGCTAGAAGAGAGACATAATTAACAGGAGTGAATTTTTTGTGTCAGAAAATTATTAATTATTCGACCATTTAGCAGTGAAAAAATTTCTTTTACAATGTAACTAGTAGTCTTTGAATTTTTAGGGTCTCCAATAAAATATCGTTTATCTGTATTGCTTACTATTTAAAAAAAAAAGGGTTTTCTTCCCGTTAAATACTGTAATTTTAATTTTAATCTTGCATAATTAAGTATGCATAATTTCGTAATATGTATCATACAAATCAACAAAAGAGCTACAATTAAACAGAATTTTTCGTTTTTAAAAATTTCGCTATAAAAGTGTGTCAAAATTAAAAATTCTCAGAGTGTAAGGGGTTAACAACTTCGAACAATTAAAAGAGAGATCAACTTCACACCAATCTCCGCGAAATTGTACGAGGAAAAAACAATCGACAAGTGGTTGTAAAGATAAAATTTCACGATGTCCAGATACCGCGCGGACCTTTAAATCTCCCAAATCTGAAAGTTGTTAATCAGCTTAAAAACGAGAAGGGAGAGAGGCGCGGGCGTGACATAATTGATTCAGAAACTCTCGGTGCAACGTATTATAACGTCACGGAATAGCCGCGTTTCGGCATCAGACGGTAAAATTAACGTCATTCCGAATTTATGCCTGTTTCGAAGCGTTCGCCGGCCATCAGTTTTCACGGTTGCCCCCGTTTACATTAACACGTCCGTTTGATAAAAAGTGATAACGGCAGCTCGAACGTGACACCGTGTGATTTGCGTACAGCATTGTAGCAACAGCACCGAACGCGACAGGAAATTGTCGGTGAAATGATACACGTACCACATTTTTCTAGGACTGTTTATCGGCGAAGAACGGACAATTTCTCTTCCGTCAATCTGGAAATAAGGAAACTCGATTTTTTCGATTTTATCGAACGCCTGCGTAGAGTATATATGTAGAAACCCTTGAAATATTGTCAGCATGGGATATCGTTTGGAAAGCTATTGTAGCAGACGCTGCAAAATTGTTTTGTAATGGCACTACAGTTTTTCAGCCAAGAATTTATCTTTTGCGAGGAGATTCGTTTGGTGAAGAACGTGAAAATGTCTCTCAGATAATCGATGTGATAATTCGTTTCAGCAAACTGTCAATTAACAGACTTGATTTAGTTTTAATGCTTCTGATAAATTTTTTTGGGGAATTCAATCTTATGGATAATTGATTCGGAATAGAAAGATGATTGAACTTAATTTAGTTTTGCATAATTGAAAGAAAGACATTTGATAAAATGTATAATTGGAATAGTGTATTTAGAACGGAAATTTTGAATGAAAAGTGAGCTGAATATTTATTATTAATTAAATAATATATGCAAGTAAAGATTATTGTCGAATACTGTTGAACATTTATGCAGTTAAAGACGAGCAGTTCAAGGGAGAAACTATTTTACCCGAATAAAATGGTGTTCCTTTCGTCATCGTTATTAACACATTTATTTCAATTAGTTTCTAAATTTTTCGTTTCATTTCTTACGTGAAAGAAACTCTGTATCACGGTTTCGCACAACTCTAGAGAAGTTAAATTTCAGTCGCTTCTTGACAATAAGACTAACTCAAGCCAGAGAATTTCTCGTAGCTCTTAATGCAATTTTGCTCGCGAGCTGCGCGCAGTACAAATATCAATGCAAATGTATGTAAACACGATTATCAGTTTCAGCTGAAATGCATGTTGAAGAATTTTAATCATCGCGCGGACAGTTGTGCCAGCGAAATATCAAAAATTTTGCGAACCAGCACGGTATACAGTTGTACGTGTAATACGTGCTTGTCGGCGTGTAATTACCGACCATTCGTGATAAAGAAACGAAGAAACTGAGTGATAAATGTTGAATATTATTCGTGACAACTGTTTTCCTATTTTCGAAGTTCTTGCTGTCTCCTAATTTCATTTTTTTGTCATCGAGATATTATTAGTAGCAACAACTTTCATTGCTATTGCTATTATTGTAGGTATAAGAATTTCGAGTGTTAAAATCTAATTATTGTGTTTGAAGAATAAAAAATTTCTGAAGCTTTGAGTTTGAAATATGAAAATTTTCAAAAGATTTAAGTTTGAAATATGAAAATTTTCAAAAGTTTTATGATTGAATAATTAAAATTTCCAAAGGTTTTACGTTTGAATAATTAAAATTTCCAAAAGTTTTACGTTTGAAATATGAAAATTTTCAAAAGGATTAAGACTGCAATAAAACCGTAAAATGTAATAGAAAATTTATTGTCTAAAATGATATTAGAGAATGCGAGCCAACCAATTTAAATTATATAGAAAAATATTCTTAATCAGAAATAGACATAAATATTAAATATTCGGTATGGCTTAGGTACATATCCTGTTCATTTCCATTGCACTAACATGAAACAGTGAATTACTGCATTTACATAATCACGAATCAATCCATCTGTCTTAGGCTAGAATTGCGAAACTCCGAAATCCACGGATTGTTAAACAATTTTAACCAAACCCGTGCACACACGAGTCGTACTTGTCACGCATGTTTTGTAGGTGAAGCACGTGAACAAGCGCAACATATGACGAACATAAATTCCGTTTCGAAGATCGATCAAAAGTTACTTTAAAATGTGTCATCCATTACTTACAAACTACGAATAACATATAACGTCGAGACTGAATATGACGTGCATGACACACATACCGTAATTTATTCGTGTCGTTCTTTTATGAATGAACTATTTATAAAATATTCAACGCAACTGGAAATTGTATTGCGGCACTTTGCGCCGTTTTATCATTAACAATGTACCGAAACGAATGATTTTGAATACACCTAAATCAGCGAGAAAATCTCCATTTCATATTCTACTTTTTATAAATAATACTTCAATTCAAATCGATGCATATTCAACATTTCTTTGTGATATTTACCGAAACTCTGACAGAACTGGTACAAAATTATTCACCTTCAAACATAACACTGATATATAAAAATGTTTTAAATAAAAAATACGACTGAGCCATTGTTAAAGTTTAGGTAAATTTCCTTCGTTCACGTTTCGCGTTAAAAATGAATTTGTATTATGCTGAGAATGAACTCTAAAGAAAGTATGGAATATTTAAAAGGAACAATGTAAAAGGGATTTTAAATGGGGAGAGGAAAGTAAGGTAGAATATAATTTCGAAACGTTAAATTTTACGTGTAATAAAATTACGCGGAAATTAAAAAGCATAATTATCGTTAAAAAATAATTCCAAAGTCCTCATTCTTACGAGAATTGGAAAATCTCGCAAAATTTACTTTCTCGATACAAACTCTCAAAATTCAACCCTCTACTTTGCCAAAAACAAAACAAAAGACTGACTCTAAAAGGTGCAGAAAAAAGGAGCACCTTCGAAGAAGAACAATTAGTATTCGAATAATAATCGAATAGAAAACGTATCGAGTGAAGAATGGTGTTTAATGAAACGTTAATTGCTACCAAAATTGAGATCGCTTCGTTAATACTGGATCATGGCAGCGAAGTCGTCAAAGGGAGACCAAGCACAAAGACCGTTCAGGAAAATGACACGAAAGGGAAGCTCAACGACTAAGTAGGAGTGAAGAGGAGGGACAAAGTAGTCGAGATTAAAAGTTTTCGCTCGGTTGTTCAGAAGCGAGATAGAAAATGAGAAAAAGGAGGAAACTGGAAAGAAGACGAAGAAGAGAAAAAGGAAGTGGTAGATTTCGCTGTCGATCGACGCGGGGCTCTCTTCTTTGTCGAGAACTCGAGAAAATATATATTATTCTTGGCGAAATGTTCCCTAAAGGGAGTGCAAAGAGTTGTTTCTAGTTTAATTCCAGTAATTCGATTTCCATTAAACGATTTCACTACGCTGTGTACCCGACGATCCCTGCGGGAGTCGAACGGTAAACGAAAGAGATTGACGGGGTCCGCGGGAAGAAAGGAGAAACTGTGGGGCGAAAAGTTTGAAAAACGTGACGGGAAAAGGGTTGGTGAAATTACAAAAGATGGTCGATTCGATCTATGCCGGTGAATTAATCGTCCTGGATATAGAATGAAAATAGCACTGTCCGAGGAATATCGAGAGGTTTTCACTTATTAGATTTATTGTCTGAACTGTTTTTCCTTTTATCTGTCACTGGAGCTTTGGAATTTTCGTTTTATCCGCTTGGAAAGAATTTTGTTGCTACGCTACGGAAAGGAATGTTGTCGGGGAAATTTTCAGCGAAAAATTAGGGATGATTTTCCGTTAAAATGGGAAAATACTTGTAATAAATGGAACAACTTTGTCGGAGAGTATAAAATTTTGTGTTATCGCTGGAATAATTAGAGATTTTTTTTTTAATTATTTTGGTCATGTAGAAAAGTGGAGAATTTATAGAACTTTTTAGCGAATCATTTTTTTTCTATTTGTCCAATGTTACTTCGAGTTATTAGCATTAGCTGAAATAAATGTTTTTCGTAATGTCTGAATAGTATTTTTAATATTATAGAACATGATCGTTTAAGTGTATATTAACATTCAGGAAGAATTGTTTAACTTCATTTTTTTCATATTTAAGTAAATGCTGTTGGAACAAATGTTTCTTCGAAAATTGTTATTTAGAAATTATGAATTATTTCATGCTTTAATCATTGATGCAAAATATATAATGAAAAAGTATTATTATTTCTTAATGGAACATTCTAAGTTAACTTTTTTAATTGCAAAGTCTTCAAACTAGTCGTAATTATTATTGATAGATTGTGCATTTTGAACTAATTAAAAACCCAGAAACTGCAAGTATAATTATAATCAAATTGATTAATTACCTGAAACTCGTTGAAATTGAAAACTCGTACTAATGTTGCAATTGTAATTTAACATTAACTCCACGGAAAATTACTTTTTACATATTTGCTATGTAGCATGGAAAAATGTTGGGCGAGTTCTAGAAACATAAAATTTTATGTTTATTCGGTGAATTTCATTTTGTGCCCTACTTTTCAATTTACTTTCCTGCCTTTTGTTAAAGGTCCTTTCAAAAACATACACATAGACGCTTACATCTCATCTAAATAGAATCATCGTTTCACTGAAATTTCATAAAATTTTAGCTCCACAGGGTCTCGTAAAGTTTCCATTTCAGAAATATGTATGTAATGTATTTTATATATTCTACACATTTATATCATACTGCAATATAAAAGAAGCCTGCTTCCTCTCATTTTACTGCTCTTTATTCCCAACTTATCAATTTCTACAGTATCAAAGTTGGAACAGCAACGAAAACAGCAGTGAAATGGTTAAAATCAACTAAAATTCGGTAATTTATTTTATTACTTCTTATTCCTCGGTTTATCAATTTCTACACTATCAAAGTTAGAACAGCGACGAAAACAACAGTGAAAGGGTCAAAATCACCAACATACTCGATTCTAAAATTCAGTAATGAACTCGGTTGTTCCACTAATAAGTTTAAGACGTCTAGTCGTAATAATCGAGGCCCCTAACTTTTGTGAAGGAACTTAAATCGTATAATCTTTCTGCAGGGAAATAATAGGTGTTCTAATAATTAGGAACATCGGTGTATATGGTGAACCGGTGTTTAATTACAAAGTTCGGCGATCGTGTTCCAGTGTTAATCTACTAAACGAACTCTTCGCTAATTAAGGGTCTTGATGCGGCTCGAATTATGACTTATGATTCGACGTCTAAGCTGCAAGCACCGTGGCCTTTGAAATGGCCCGTTAATCATACGATCCGCCCTAAAGTTTACTCAGCTTGCCTCTCGATTACGTAAAGAGCTCGATTGAATATATAGGAGCATTCTGACACGTGATCATTAAGGAAATCCATCGAACCCCTAAATAGAAGATGTTATCCCACAAGTAGTATCACTTTTTTTTTTATTGTGCTACGAGAAAGGACTGGATGTATCATTTGTGGATAATTGGGAAAGTTGATAATTATCATTTTAGATTAATTGACGTATTACAGAATTTCTAAACTAATGGTGAGATATTGCAAAATTTTCGAATGCTACGTGTATCGTTTCCGCGGAATAACGTATAGTAATTAAAATATATACACGTATAATCTGTTAATTATTTGGAAAATCAGAAATTGTTGTTTATTACTCCCTCGCGCATTCTGTATTTTCTGTACGGCTGTGAGAAACATGAAACTTCTGTGCAAGTTAGGAGAATTTGAGATTTCTTCGCGCGTCTTGATTGTAAATTTCGAATAGATTTGAAGAATTGATTAGAGTTGAATAGACGGGAAGGTAAACGCTTGACAATATTTGGCTAATTTCGTTCGACAACGGAGACTAAATTTCGTTCTCAATTTCGAAATTTGCACGTGCTATTTACGTTTGGGGAATTAATTGCATGTTCGACGCAGGCCCTGTTTTTAGCACATGGAAGGCGTATCTAAGGGCTCTATTAAGCGAAGTATCTGGCGAATACCTGAGTGACAACGAAGCATTCCCGTGAACGCGTTCGAATTAAATGAAAACGCGATTCGAATAGAGCTCGAATTAAAGTGGAACTCGAATTCTCGAGACTTCGCCGCTCTTAAATGGAGAACCGTGCAGAAACGTCGCTTAAAATCGAGCGACCAAAATCGATTTGATGATTGCGTGACGTAAAAATTACACCCTTGAAGATTTCCTCTAATTCGCGAAGTTGTAACATTTCGAGTTTAATCAGATTTAGTATCAAATTATAATAAACGCATGAATTTGCTCGTCACGTAATTATTATTAATACTATATTTCAAATTAGGGTTTCATCAATATTGGCACCAGTGCAAAATTGTAATTTTTAGTTTTCACTCGTAAAACGTGCTGACCGCAAAATTCTGAAGTGTGCATAAATTGATTAAATGACTCGATCGTTTCATTAGCTACCTTTTTCTAATTAACCTTGATATTCTTAAGTAACTCTGAAAACAGAATCATATATCACACAGAGTTGTATATCACAACAATAAAATAAACGTTAACTATAGTTTTCCAATTGTTTATACGTATTACTAAAACAGTATTTATTACAGAATCAGTGTTTAATTAATTAATGTTTACGATATTTTAAAATTTAAGAAGCAAGCACTGGTGATAGATGGTACTTGTTGCGACCTGATGAGGACGCAACGAAGTCTCGGTTTGGCGGATTATAGTAATAAACAACTTAGTCACATTTGGCCGCCAGACCGAGGTGCCGACGTTCGGAAGACCTCAATATGCCCCCCGTGGACTCACCAGCGCGACACTCGGACAATAGGTCCCAAAAACACTCGGGACCATAAAACATTCGTTACCGGTCCCCCAAAAGGTCACAGTTTTCGTCGACCAATAGCCGAACACACCACATTTTCCACCTCCATAACACATCCACCAATCAGAACCAACCTGATCCCTATATATACATCTACACACCTCAAAACCGGTCATTAACAGTACAACGAGGGCACGAGGCAAATCGTCAAAAAAAAAAGAATAACCGAATCTCAGCTAAACATCTGCCAACAATCCGAAAGCAAATCATTCATCAACATCTATCTCAACGAACCGAAAGAAAAACATCTAATAAAAAACAAGGCATCTAACCCAACAACGAAGTTTCATTCCACCTGGAACCAGCGACAACTATCAACAACCTGCGCCAGACTCCTGGTCATAACAGTTGACCAAGGTCCACGACGCAACAGTACTAAAATATTGAACCATTAGACGAAACCTGACCTAAATACAGAATTTGAAAAATATTGGTTGCACGGTAATATTATGTCATCCCACAAGTTCGAAAGCGAAGAATATTTTAATGAAAATGGAAGAAAATTCTACAGTGACGACATAACGATATTACCAAAAAGAAAAAAACAGTAGAAAGAAATTGCGGACTTAGAAGACGCCTAAGTTTTTTAACCAAATTTAAGGATTCGTTGGAAATATTCAATGGAATGATTTAACATTTATTTCTATTTCGATGCACGTATATAATCAAATAGAAATACCTGACAATAAAACGGCAATTAAAAAAAGGATGCGAAACTGTAGTTTAATTTTGCAACGAGTCGTGTGATCGATACGCGTCAGAACGAGGGCATATATTGGCACTTAAACTACTTTTCTCCGAATGATACATTGACCAGGGGCCGCCTCGTTAAAACGTTGGAAAATCTCGATGATCGGCTGCGAATAATGAAGCCCGCGAGCGGATACGAACGATGAAAATTGGAATGATACACAATTGTTCCCGATCGGTCCATCGAGCATTTTTAAGGAAACGTTGCTATGCACGATCACGTAGAACGTCGCTGTTTAACGGGCATTTGTATGCGGGCATTCTTCCTGTATTATACGTCACATTTGCGCCAGCAGAAGTATTTGAAAATATCGTCGCGTAGAACCGTAAGTAAAATGATGTCGCGAGGCAAACGAGTAATAAACGACGAGTATTACGAGTTGCGCGTATTTTACGCGATTGAGTATTTCATGAAATTTCAAGGATAAATCGAATCGATCGTTGTTCAATTTCATACCAACGTGATTACTTATTCGAAATATTTTAACGACCTTTATTACCGATTTGTGTTAACGTTCGTCGTTTCTTTTTTCTTTTGCGTATAATTGAACTTTTTCCCCCTACAATCATTATCGAAGATAAATTGAAAGTGAAGTTAGATTGAAAAATGTCGGAGATTCTGTGGAATAAATATTCTATTTCAATGTAACTATGGGCAACGGTTAATTTAATATCTAAAAATCAACCGAAAATAAAGAATAAAATTTTTTCATTCGAAGCCTGGCTTTCAAGATAATCGAGTTTGAATATCTATAAAGTGCCCATAATCGATGGAAGCGATAGAGCGAGGTCGTAAAATGACAAAAATTGTTACATAAAAATAACGGAACAATTTCGTGGAAATGTTCAAATCCAATCAGAATATTCTCTGTCCTATCAAAAAGTTGGTCCGTATTTCTATTATTTCTATTGTACAAAATCGACACTTTCGATCTAACCATTTACATTCATTCGTATAACATCGAACGAGATATCGCGTTTTATATCCAGTTCACGTTAACGTCGTGTTTCTCCCCCATTGCAACTCATTCTCGTTTCTCGCAGAAAGATCCGTGGGAGGACAATCCCGATAACTTGATCCGCCGGTTCCCACTGAAAGGAATATCTGTCAGGAACGGTCGCGTGTTAGACGCGAGCAATGTAACGCGAAAAATACTGAAAATTGCGATACACAAGGGAGGGAGGCACGTGGAATGACAAGGAGCAAGCGGCCGGAAAAGAATCGTAAAGGCATTTTCAATAAAAATTTCCGTGAGATGTACGATTTCGCGTTGCCCACCGATCAATCGTCGGCTATGTCACGTTCAACATTCACTTTCTCGTTAAATTCTCCCTCTTCGTTTTTGCCGCGTTAAAATTTCAATAAAACCTTCGCCGAAATTTCCCAAATTCTACAATCGCGATACCTTCTCGAGGAGTAAAAACGAAATAAAAATTTCTCGACTAGAAAATCAAATCGATCGTGTCTACGAGCAAATCCTAAAATTTCAATTCGAGACTCTCACTAGAGAGTTGATTCGTGTTTTGATTAAGTTCAACGGCAATTCGGATATCGTAAATGTACAAAAGACGCCAGATTTTTCACGCGTAAATTATGTCAACGCTGGAAACAATCAAATCACCGACGAAATACTGCTATAATTACAGCCGTTGAAGCACCGATAATCCGCCAGCGGAAATAAGGAGAGAATTTTTCAGCCAGCTCTCCTCCTCGCAGCAGCGTGCGCATTTTCAGTTTCATTTTACCCCGTCCTCGAGATCGTTTCCCCTCGACTTGCACGGTTTACGAGTTTTCCCCCTTCATTTTCTGGTCTCTTCGGCACTGCTTAACGCGAGTGAGAAAAGGGGCAAAAAACCGTGCACGAAGAAAGCAGCGTACGAATGGACGAGAGAGGAGAGATGAAATAAGATGAAACAAGAGGGAAGGTGGAGAATGTGTAAAATAGGGTGAGAGGAAGAGGAGCGACACGGGAGGAAAGAAGGTTGAGAGAAATGAAAAGAGAGGACCGAGGAAAGGGAAGAGTTATGATTGTGGCCGAGTTCTTCTCATACTCGAGAAGTGTCGAAAGACTTTTGATCACGCGAGACACGATGGTATAAATGCACTTGCAGTTCATGCACGACGGAAACTGCGCTGAGAGAGGCAGACGACCGCAGCATAAATCAAATTCTTTTTTGCTGCAACTCCTGTCACCCGAAGAGTGGCCAATGTTGCTGCTCCTGTATCCTGTTTAACTCGCACCGAAAGTTCGGCCGGTTTAAATGCGTCGCGAATTGCCACGTCTCCTGTCGTTACCGTTCGTTCGGGTATTTCGACGAGTTCAAAGTGGATTTTACAATTTTGAGTAGTACGTAGTTATCTTTTTTCTTTTCTCTGCGGTGCTGTAAGTCGGAGAATTAGAAAAGTGAAGACTTTGTACAGAATGAAATTAAAAGTACCTACTAGAATTTGCAAAGTTACAGGAATCTGATTTTTCTGCGAAGAGAAGAATTTTACGACAGTGAACTTCCCTTTTCGAATTTTTCTCTCCTGCAAAATTCTCTGCCTCCGTAATTTTCAGATGACAATGACGGGATTGTGAAAATGTTTTTAAAGAAGGGTAATGGTGTGATTAAAAGTATGTTGAATTTAAATGCACTGTTGGAAATGTGGATACGTCATTCGCGATGCGTTTGGAAGCTTTTGCAAAATAACAGAGAGACCGAGTTATTGTGCGAAGTAAAATTAATGTTTGCAACTGCAAAAACAGAAAATAGGAGAAATAAATATTACACGATTCAATCTAAAGATATGAGAACAAACTTTTTAGTAATGCACTCTTAAGTACGAAAATAACAAAATTTAAAAAACAGAAATCATCTCTCATTAATAAATTAATATTTCAACTTTCACAATTATTTCACATTTCTGTACATTCAAACTGAATGGAAGCACGTTGTTCAATTGTACGAAACATTCCTATGTATCACGATGTATCGTTTAACAATGCAGTCACGAATAGAAAACTGTTCAATTTTCACGAAAGGGGCAAATAAATCTGCTCGGACTGATTAGGTATTCGTTGAATTTTGCAAATAGCAGCAAGAACAAAAGCGGACGGCCGATGAAAAGCGGGTTATTCCAAGGTAGACAGAGGTTTAAAAACCAATTGAAAAATTGGAATTCGTTTGCGTCCATCAAATCTCTTAACTTTCGGCTGACTCGGCCAAATTGGACAAATCCACGTTCGACATCCTATATATTTCTCCGTGACAAAATAATACATTTGACGGGGGAAAGGATGTGATTTATTAAATTTCGGGTTACTCGCTAAAATGAAAATCTCTGGTTCCTCCGCTGTCGCGTAATTTAAACAAAAACTCCGCAACTGTATGGGAGAAACATCGAATAAAATACTCGAAGACTTCCACTTATTTCCAGGACGAGCTTTTCCCCCCCGCGAAAGATATATTCCGTTCCGCGAACAAACAAAGTCAATATTTTTCTCCTTTTTTTCTCTCTCTCTCTCTCTCTCTCTCTCTCCATGCCTGAAGCATCGAAACAGACCGGGTCGGAAAAAGTTTATCCTGCGCAAAAATAATCGAAGCAAAATCGTAAGCATTTATCGCATGATACTTTTGTGCTCGTGTTTTATTCGTCTTTTTTTATGAACTTCTGTGGTTGGTTTCTATGTAATTGATTGAATTCTGTTGTCATTTCTGAGGGGCAGATCAATTGGATAGCGCATTAAAAAATGAAAAGATAAAAACTCGGAAAGAACGGATTTTATTGAAATATCCCGCGATCCCTCAGTTTGCAAACAAAGTGTCCATCGCAAAACGTTATGTTTGACATCGAATGTCCCTGGGAGAAATGTTTTGTCCGTCCTGTTGGAAACAACGCAAACACTTTCCGCTCGAGAATTATAAAATGTACAGAATGTGTGCTATAATGTTAAACACCAAATGCACACGAATTTCTAATGAAATTAGCAAATTAGTGGTTCGGTCCGGTAAATAAATAAGCGGGAATTGTAACGTAACTTTCTCTTGTACGAGCTTTTTTCGGTGTATCGTTCTATGAACCGCTGTTTCGATTCGTTTAAACGTTCGTAAATCTCGTAGCTGGAACGAAACGCGAAAAATAAGTTGTAAATTCTATTAGGTGCGCTGTGAATGGCGAGGAGAGTAGTGAAATTGAAATATTGTTAAACGAGAATTCTACGAAGCATCTTCTAATCGAAGATTCTGATCTTTAGACGTTCTCCAGTTATTATACAATAGTGGTACCCGATCTTTGGAAACTGTAGCGAATTAATTCCAAAAATGATTTTTCTCGGGGAGATTCATTTACGTCTTTCTTTCTTCTGGAGATTTGGATTTTTATGTAAGCAGAACTAATGCTCTTGTAATATATTAGCAAAAGTATATCGAACATTATGGGAGTTATTTTAAATAAAAGCCTTCAATTTCAGTGGAGTTATGTTTTTTCAAAGTGAACAGCTTAAAACCGCGGGAACTTTCAGGATGACCTAATATTGGCTTGGCCAGTAAGTAATGTCGGATTTTTCTGCTGTTTTTAAAAGAAAAAACTATTGGTAAACTATAAAATGTAGAAATTAATGCAAATATAACAAACTGTTTTTCAAATTACACGTTAAAACCTCAACTTTTAGACTATACACGCATTTTACAAGTTACGAATAGTCTTTTATTTCAAAAATAGCAAAAATTACCTCTTACTTACACCTAACTCAGCATTTTCCTCAAAAACAAAGTCTACCCATAAAACAATTTTATCCTTGACTTTCGATGAACTGATTTTCATTCTCCACATAACAATTAAAAACAAAACCTCCTCTCCATCGTTTACAAAATGCCCGAAGAACGTTCGAAACACGCCCGAATCTGCATTACTCTCACGCCGCAAGTCGAAATCTCGTTCGATCGCGAAAGAAAAAAAGCGCTAAAAGAAAATCGGGCAAAAATGAGATACGGGGAAAAGCGTGGCTGGCGGTATGTTTCCTGTTCTCGCTGCCGTACCTGTGCCGCTACGTGCGCCCGAATATGAATAACGCCGGCCGAGGAGGATCCAGGAAATTTTATTTCTGCGCGATGCTATTACGAGGCCCGGCTGAAAAAGGTGTAGCAAGACCAGAAAGGGAGGGAGAGAGGAGGCCGTTGCACCTACACGAAGCGGCTCGCAAGCGGTGCTCGTTGCCACAGGGTAAGAGAGATATTCATGAAAATTCATGCTAATAACGATAATTCAAATTTGAGCTTGAACCCGGCAATTCGGCGAGCGTGGCAAGGTTCGTCGGCCAGGTGAAGAAGAAGAAGAAGAAGAAGAGAGGGTAAGAGGAGGGCGACGGTCTCGATATTAAGGGAGAGATCGTTAGGAAAGGATCGATCGATATCTCACGGTGAAGGCGTGAAAATTGAGCGGTTCGATGAGTGGCCAGGGAGGAGCGAACGTGGGAAACAAGAGCAAACCGGCGATATCCAACGAGATTGCGAGATAACACGGCTAGCCTTTATTCCGTTTTGCTTCGTTTGAGCCGCCACGCATCGAGGGGTGGGGGAGTGTTTTCTTGTGTTAAGTATGTAGGTGTGCTGGTGCTTAATTGGAAGCCGCGAAGTGTGCCCCTCGGTGTGACATCCGAGGGAGATCCTTCGACGTGGTGTTCGATTTTCTGATGGAAATTATCCCGAGAGCTGCTGCACGCTCCTCTTGTTTTATCGATAATACTCGCTGCTATACCGCGCGAAGAAGTTCGCTCACAGAAACCGCCGCTACGGCATACCATTGTTCGTTTTGTTCTGCAAGTACAAAGTTGAAAACATTGGGAATACAGTTTTTTGTTGTTGTTTTTTTTAAATTAGTTTGCTGAGATAATGTAAGTGGGGTTTATTGGGATGATAGCTTTTCTGTTTTGGGTGATTAAGGGATTGAATGATTTTAGTGGAATTAATTAACCCTTTGCCTTAAGATTTTTTGAAGTTTTACCTTAGATTTGTCTTAAGTTTTGAGAACACAATAAGTTATTTATCGAGGGATTATTCATTTTTAATTGTGCAGTTTTGTCTGTGTTGAATGTGAAATACATCATATTCCCATTTGCAAGAAGGAGAATGAAATAATTACTTATAATTTGTATTCATTTTTAATTACAAACTAGAGAGATTCAATTTCCGTTTGACCAGTTCACAGAAATTCAAGCATAAATTGAAGTTGAAGTTCCAGTTAGAATCCATATTTATTCCAAGTGTAATACTTCATTTTTAATATCTCGACCGTAATCTGCATCACGAGTGTGAGACGTTATAAGGCAAGGGGTCAACTAGAAAACATTTTTCTTTTAATCTATTTCTTACTCTGACGTAGATGTTGAAGTAATTTTCTAGTAATTAGAAGAATAAAGAATCATAGAATTTCAATTAATTACCAGTAGTGGAAGTTACACAAATTTTTAAAGTACTATATTTATACTAGATCTTTACATTATCTACGAAGCTTTTTTTCGTTTGTTTTCCCCGTGATTCTCTAGTAGTGTGGTAAGCTTACAGTGGTTGTTGCTTCCTTAACTCAACGTTCGCTATCAGCTTCTTAAGCAATTAGTCACAGAACATCTTCCCAGCCATTAAGTTCAGGATGGATATAAATCTGTCCCGCGTTCACTTTCGCCGAAACAGCAATTTCATCGATGTCGCGAAGCGATACATCGAAGTCCACAATTGTTATACGAGTCGATGGATATTGGACATTGATTAGTGAATCAAATTTCCACGTGAAATTTATGGAAACGGAGCATGCGAAGATGTAAAATCACCTCTATCCTTTGCAACGAAAAGAAAAGAAAAAATTGAAAATTTATACAAAGTTGCAAAACGAAGAATGTAACAAGTAAATGTAAAATAAGAAGAAACGGAGAATATTGAACGAAGTTAAAAGCATTAAACGCTGCTCGATAACGCGTAAATCTCTTTTCTATACACACGACATAAACTGGCTTTGAAAATAGGTTACTAAACTTTAATATGAATTATGAGCGCAATAAAGACTTTCAACTTTCCATTGATCGCTTTTTCGGCTAACGAAAATTAATAAATTACTAGCTCGTGCCGTAAAGTCGGCCGTTTAATGGATAAATGTGAAACTTCCGCTAAAAAGATTTATAATCGCGAAATCCATCATCTGGAATTGCTTATTTTTATCGCTTAGTTAAAAGATGCTCCTATTAATTTCTGTATTTGTTAAACATCAGTTGCAACGTGTAAATATTGCTTTCGAAATGTACGTTCGTTTTGCAATTAATATTTTTCGATTTTAATATTCTCTGCTTCACAATTATTATTTTTTATTAATATTTTCGAATTTGCTTGAATTTTCTAAGTTTTTCTCGTGCTCCTTTTTTCAACAAATCAGAAAACAGTGAAACGTGTATAGTATATATATTTTGCTGAATATACATATACCAAGGATGTTTTAGAAAGTTATTTTTTAATTGCAAGCAAATGGTATAAATTATGATACGTAAAAGCTAAGCGCTCTCTCTCTTTACCGGCTCTATATAAATTTGTACGCGGCAAAAAGTGGAAGAGATTTGAAATTAAGACAAATGAATCAGCGTTAAAATGCAGTTTGCCCTCTCTCCTCTTTTTCAGATTCTCCTCTATCCCGTAAAAATGAAAATTGTGTTCCCTATACGTACGGTTTCGCACAGTCTCGCATAAATCTCGCGGAAGAGATTAATTCATTTCAACTGAAATTATTTTAATAGCAACTGCAATTTCCCGCGAAATGCGTCTTCGCGAAAGCGTATACGTTCAAATGTCAAGCCTTAACGCATTACGCTCTTCAGCAAGTATAAGTACAATTACAATTTGCAGCTATGTCGTGAATGCGATAATGTTGAGAAATATTAATTGAAAAATATTACAATTCAATTCTAAGAGTCTAATCACGTGAGACTAAAACTTGTGTTTGAATATTTGTGCGGTGAATGATCGAATTTCTGTTAATATTTAAAAAAAATGGCATTTATTTAGCATCTTATTCACCTTTTGAAAGATTAACGCTCTAAAATAATTCTCCAAAAAATGCAATTTTGTTTAATTACTTTCTTTCACTTTCCATATTGCGCTATCCTTTCTATTTTACAGCAAACATGTAAGTTACAGCGTTGTAAATGAATGGGAAATTTATTTCTACGCGCCTAGGAAATTTAAAAAAAAAATGAATTTGATCGTTTTTAGCAATCAAGGTGAGAAAAATGTGAGCGTTAAGATTTCGTTGTTAAGCGAATTTGAGAAATTGTGAGCGTTGAGTTTTCGGTGTTAAGCGAAATTGAGAAATTGTGAGCGTTGAGATTTCGTTGTTAAGCGAATTTGAGAAATTTGGAAATTGTGAGCGCTGAGATTTCGTTGTTAAGCGAAATTGAGAAATTGTGAGCGTTGAGATTTCGTTGATAAGCGAATTTGAGAAATTGTGAGCGTTGAGTTTTCGGTGTTAAGCGAAATTGAGAAATTGTGAGCGTTGAGATTTCGTTGATAAGCGAAATTGAGAAATTGTGAGCGTTGAGATTTCGTTGGTAAGCGAAATTGAGAAATTGTGAGCGTTGAGATTTCGTTGATAAGCGAATTTGAGAAATTATGAGTATGAGATATTTTATAAAAACAGTACCTATATTTACAATGTTATATAAAAAATTACGATGCAAATTTTGATGCAAATAGTGTACCACCTACTGTCAATTGTAGCTACTCTAACGCTAGAGCTCCCAAACTTCTCCATACAATAGTCACAATAGTGAAACAAAAATTCGGTTTCATCTCTGAGATGAGTAATCCGTAGTTAAAGGGTTAAATTACATTTTTTCGCCAGATTTAGCATGTAATCGTTATCTTCTGAGATTCCACGCTGAATAATTTTGTAACGACTGTTTAGATCCTCTTTACATTCAATAAATGCCCTGATTCGCCTAACCTATCCATTGAATTTTCTTTCGTATTTCCCTCACGTCGTTACTTGTACAGAATTAGCGACGCTTCACCTATAAATACGGCGAATTGGGTTCGTCGCCTCTTCCTCGTCCATTGTCATCCTTGTAATTAATCGAGTTAATTCCGCGTTGCTTTCGAATCGTCGCTGCAACGAAATTCTTCGTTGGCCCTTTGTGCGATTAACGAGGGTAATACTACTCTTTTACTTTTCAAAGCGGCTCTTTTCGAGACGTCACGACGCTACCGCGATAATTTGTCGAGGATTGTTTTGCAGCTTGCGATAACGATACATATTTCGGTTTCAATTAAGAACGTGCATCTTGAAAGTATTCCCAGCATTGAAGAAAGGAGACCTTTTTTTATCAGATTCACATGGAAAATAATTGACCAAAGTCAATGTGTCTTAAATAAACTTAAATCAATGTGTCATTGTGTTAATTTTAGAGCGCAGATCTTTTATTTCGAAAGGTATCTTTGAAATGAAAAATGAACGTTTTTGTACAATTCCATTATTTGTTAAATCTTGTATTCAATGTGTTACGTGATAAAGAACGGTATTAAAATAACGTAGGATTCTTTCCGCTCCGTGGAATTTATATGAAAAGGTTGACGTTGTATGTTTCGTCACGAAGAATCTTTATGAATGAAAGGACGACACTAGAGCAACTTCCGTTTCCAAGATTCATTATACAGAATATCTCCTTTTTCTTCTTACCAAACGAGACAGTATTAAATCACCGATGGAATTTTACAATTTTTCGAAATTGCTTAAAAAACTCGGTAATAAAAATTAACAAATAAATAAAGAAACGAAGATAAGTAAACCTTAAAAAGTATATCGAAATATCCGTATTAATACGATCAAATCGAGGAATAATGTGAAGAATGCAAATAATCGATACATAAAGCTGTTAGGTTTACATTTTGGGTAAATTAATTTACCTACATTAATTGGAATGAATCACCAAATATACAAAATTACGCCAGTGAAATATCAATCATAACCGCTATTTATCGGTGGCTGGAATATCGGGAGGATCGATTTCGACTTGCAGAGACCGTTCGAGAAATAAAACGACGCGAATGATTGAACAAAAGGGTTCGTTGAAAGTCATAGTCGTGAAGAGGAGGAGCAGAGTTCGCCTAAGAGTTCGCACTTCTTGTTCCCCCGAAGGTGTCGAGGGTTTTAATTTCATGGGACGTTAAATACGTTCTCGAAGATGAAAGAGAAAAAGGACCGAGTAGATTGCAGAGCGTACAAGGGAGAAAGAGAGAATGCGGCGGGGGGGAAAAATAGAGGGGAAAAAAAAAAACGTTTCGTGGCCCTTCGAAGAATAATGACGATCATTACACAAACTTCTTGGATCTTTTATGCCTCTCGATGTTGTATTATTCCGATGAGTCCTTTTGTTTTCTCCGACGAGTATTCTAATCTATTCCGCGTGGAACTGGCTCCCTCGTTTTCCTCGTTTCCTCTAAATTCGTATAACTCCTGAAGCAGCGGAGACCTAAAGAAGATGGCACAATTTCGTTCCTTCCATTTTCTCGAGGAGGTACATACTGCTTTGCGAAGTTTATGAATAATACGCTTCCACTACGAATTTTCTAAATTCGTTGAAAACAATTTTATATTGAGTATTTTTTATGGTGCGGAGAATATTGGAAAGTTTAAGTTCAGAATTCGAGAATTTGTCAAATGGACTTAGCGTTTGTATAATTGCAATTTTGTTCGTGTAAGATTTTCAGGTGAATATTGTACAAGGAGACAAAAATTGAATGGAGAATATTGTACAAAGAAACGGCGAAAATTGAATACAAAATGTTATACAACGAAACGGCGAAAATTGAATACAAAATATTATATCTACAAAGAAATGGCGAAAATTAAATACCAAAAATTGTGACATATTAATTTGAAATTGACTTCTATTGGCGTTTTCTAATTTTCACTCGCGTTTAATAATGCACGGAGAATCATTTCAAGAGGATAATTGCATCGTTTAAATATTAAAGAAACCGTAACAAGAAAAATCATGCATGATAAATTCATTGTTCTCGATTCGTACGTCTTCGTGTTCGATATTCTATTACCGATGGCGTATTTTTAATTATGCAGCCGCTATCGAAATGTACACTTTCCCGAAGAAAAATTTATAAAAGAATAACACGATCATATCGACTTCTCTTTGCAAAGGAAGATATTTTAGCTCTTGCTATGCACGAAAATAACGATATACTACGTTTGAAATAATTTTAATACAATTTACTAACGAATGGATAATATTAATTAGTACTAATGAACTGCGAGATATTAATACAATAAAATTCATATAATTACAAATTGCTAATGACTACAAAGGTTAATAGCAGCAACGCTCTTTCTAACAATTTACATTTCACTTAATCAGCAGAAGTAGACTTATCAGCAAGTAGTAATAATGGAATCAGTATTTATCAATAGATTAAGATTTTCCAATGAACTAGCCAGTTGCAATGAATCATCTGTAGAATATTATTCATTAGTAGCCAACTGTTTCATCCATAGAACGTAATTTCCAGGCCATTAGGCAGCTAAAGCCTCTAAAAAAATTCATAATAATTCCTTGGTAACGTAGCGACACAGGAAACCATTGACGACATAAGCGGTAAGCATTTAATTAGAAAAGTCTCGTTCCGTGGTCGTCAATATATAGCCATAATGTCCTTTCCTTAATTTTCTGTACAATGAGGCACCGTACACCCCAATTACAATCTACCTGCCTTGAAATCAGGTCCTCGTACCCTTTTCGGCGCTCGCCACGAGGACCACCTCATCTTCCCTCTTCTCTAGTTTCCTAGATCAATTTAGAAATAAACCAACTGATCGTCAATTTCCATTTACCCTTTTCAGCAATAATTAATATCTGTGAATAATATTTAAAGGTGATGCTTCGATTTTGCAGTCGTTAAAAGGAGCGAAAAAGGGTATTCTTTGTGTTCAATTCTGACACGTCGTCGAGAATCGATTGAAAATGTAGCGACTGTGTGATCGCCTGAACTTTTTGCTCTTAACCTTTTTTGTGTTCTCCTTGTCTCGTTGGAGCGGTGCCCCGTTCAGCCCTCGCATTTCCTCTTTGCTGGTCGCGTTTGGGTCCCTTGACGGGGGTGAGTTTTGGATGGGAGGCCAAGACTCCCACTCACGTTCGGGCCTTGGTCACCACCCAACGCCAACCACTCACCCTCAAGGAGGGGGTGTTTTGCGTGAAGTACGCGTCACCTGGGTTTATGGGAAAAACTCAGGGTAACGGTACCGCTCGCTCGCGAGAACGTGCCTGGGCTATTGAGATGCACGAAGAAAACTCGAAATTCTCCGCTTTTATGAGAGGTTTGGAGCCCTCCTGACAATAAGGAATAATTAACTAGAGAGTCGCGTCCGTATCGTAAACCTGGTCTAACTTAAGTATCCTTAACACTTTGCACATTTTCTCACTTGAAATATTTTATTTTCCCGGAAAAAGATTTTTATATCCGGCCAGATCGCTGTTAGTTGACACATTTCCTGTGCGTGTTTGCTTCAAGTTTAGAATTTTGTTATCAGAAAACTTCTAAAGTTTGACGATAAAGTGGTAAAGGCGTAAGGGTTAAATCTCCGTTTTTTGGGAGCGAGAAATTGTTAGTGTAATCGTCACGAGTATTACCTTCGAACCGTATTAACATCAAATCAACTGTGTACTAATATCTTGATCATCAACTTGATCTCAGATTATCACCAAAGAAAAGCTCTTCGCTAAAAATGAGATCAGCTGCACCTCGTTAATTTGACGTGCGACGTACCGAAAACACGGTCGTGTTGCATTATAGTCGCGGTTTATCGATACAACGACGATTATTCTGCAGATCGCAAGTTGTTAATGGACTGTTTCTAATAGACTGTGGGTTATCAATAAGTCTTAAATTACCGGTGGACTGTGGCTTATCAGCGGATCATAATTTACTGGCCAACATGGTTATTCGACAGATCGTAAGCCCTTAGTGGATTGTTACTTGTACATAAACTATACATACATAATACATACATATATGCTAGTGTATCGTGATTTGTTAGCTTGGTATAAATTCATCAAATTATCGGTGAACCTTGTACGTGGAAAACTGATAATAAATCTCGCGTATCTGATAAATAGTCACTTATTTGTCGCTCATAATTTATTGATCAATCAAATTTCAGAGTACGCTGTTAATTGACGAAGTCGTCAAAATTATCAATCGATGAAAGTTAAGTTACAAAATAGTCGTGTTGGTACGTTAGATAATATTTATTTATTTATTCATTTAATGAATTGCAGGTTGTTACAGGATCTCAATTTTAGAGCTATTGACATTATTAGTGTAATGCAATTTATTCATTGGCATCATATTCTATATGTATATTATTGGTGAATAGTAAGCGATTAACATGCTTAACTTTCTAGTAAATTTCGAATATATTATATTAATTAACTGCACATTATAAATGAACCATGAATTATTAACGTGCAACAGTTCATCAGCGAACTACACGGAATCTCGTATATTTCGTTTATTAGTGATACATAATGTATCGCTAGTTCATAATTTGATCACAGGATAGTAATGAATTCTGACTGGTCGTAATCGTTGCGTTGTGAGTTGCTAGCAAATTATACCTTATAGGTAAACCACGAGTTATTAGAAAATAATTAATGGCACATAATAAATCGATTAAATGCTCATTAAAATCCTTTAAATTGCGTCGGGGACTTGCGCACTGTTTCATTAGTGTCATTTTTCAAATTAATTTATTATTTACAAATTATCGACCAAAGTGCAGTGATACAATTTTCGGTAAAAAATTTAATTTATGCAGAATTCAAAATTCAGCTAGAAAATTAATTTATCGAATTTAGAATATATTTACAGTATGACTAAAAAAATACAAATTTCAGTTAGAAAATTTATTTATCGAATTCAGAATATATTTACACTCTGCTATCAAATGTCTCGCGTTTAAAACAGAATATCGAGAATATTAGATAGAAAATTAATTTAACAAATTTAGAAATAATTTACACTCTGCTATCAAATGTCTCGCGTTTAAGGCAGAATATCGAGAATATTAGATAGAAAATTAATTTATCAAATTCAGAATATATTTACACTCTGCTATCAAATGTCTCGCGTTTAAAACAGAATATCGAGAATATTAGATAGAAAATTAATTTATCAAATTTAGAAATAATTTACACTCTGCTATCAAATGTCTCGCGTTTAAGACAGAATATCGAGAATATTAGATAGAAAATTAATTTATCAAATTCAGAATATATTTACACTCTGCTATCAAATGTCTCGCGTTTAAGGCAGAATATCGAGAATTTAGAAATAATTTACACTATACAATAAAAATAAAATTTTCAGTTAGAAAATCAATTTATCGAATTCAGAGTGTATTTACACTATCGAGAGTCTCGCTTTCGAGTAGATATGTTACAAAGTTGAAGAGAATTATATCTCGGTTACACAATAGTGATTCACGTGAGTTTATAACAGATGTTAGTCTCGTTTGAACAATCGTCAACTGTGCTGGATTTCTGTCTATTATCAATTAACCATAATGCTCAGAAGGGAAGATCTCATGTAAATGACTCGACGTTTTCCATACACATTCGGTGAACGTCTCTGGGTACAATGTCCGCGACGGCATAATAACTGTCTTATAAATTATTCATCGTACGAGTCGCGTTGTCTTCCGCGAAATAGTAATAATGTAGAAGTTACTAATGACGTCCTCTTAATTCGAGCTTAATTCCTTCCTCGGTCTAACGATCGTTCGTTACAATGGCTGACTTTCGCAAAGGATCTTATCTCGAGACGGGGGAAGAGCAACTATACTATGTCGCCGTGTAATACTGCGTAGCTCAGTCTACCGCTATCCTCTTAAGGCAATTCCGTCGTTTAATCCAGAAATTATCCAGACGACGACGATTCGAGCCTCGGCTAACGGAAAAATAGCGAAGTTCCGGTTAACGCGACGCGCGATCAGATAAACTTAATCGAAAGCTCTCGGAAAAGTTGTAACTGCGCCCCGTTCACATCGAACGGCTGTACAAACATCCGACAAAATAATTTTTTTATAGAGAGCTTCGCTTTGCAGACTTTTATAGTCGTTTATTTTCCCCCCCTTTAGAGTCACGTGCGTTTAAGTCGTTTGTTTTTTGGATTTGGGAGCTTTGTGAAGGTTTCGATAGCAGTTTCTATGGGATTTGTAGTCGTTTAGGTTTGGATGAAAGCAAAGAGAATCAGTTTACGTATGTAAAAGGAGGATGTTAGAGTTGTTTTCCTTTCTATCTTTCCACTTTTCTAGCAATCTTTCTAATTGCCTTAAAAACATGGACCTTAGGTTTCATTTCGAACATCTGGGATTTGTGCAAAGTAATATCTGCCATAATCACCGCGTAACGGTGAAAGTAGGCAATTTTCGCGGACATTTATCATTCAAAAACTTATGATAATATAGTAGTAAATTTTTGAAACGCGGTTTCGCGTGAATTAAGTGACGAATATGCAAAATTTTCTTACATTCTCCCCTTATGTCAATTTAATTTTTAATAGAAAAGAATGCTAAATGAAAACAATTTTATTTAAAGTATTATATTATAAATGTGTATAATGTAAATCGAAAATTGGCACAGACAGCATGAAAAAGAATTCCAGAAACATAATAACACTAAATTCGCATTCACGTTCTTACAAGGAAGCAAGCAATTGTGAATACTTATTCTTGGAAATTCGTGATTGCAAGTTTGAAGACAAGCGTACTCGCGTGAATAAAAGTTTCTAAAATAGCTGAGGAGATAATTCGAGATACATCGTCGAGAATAACCTGTGATAGCCAAGTGTGCAGGTTTTGCACTCGAAATTCAACCTTTTCACTTGCTACTTGATTCGCAATTTTGCAATTGCCGCGTATACAGGTTTTGCACTCCAAACTCAACCTTTTGACTTGCTACTTGATTCGCAATTTTGCAATTGCCGCGTATACAGGTTTTGCACTCCAAACTCAACCTTTTGACTTGCAACCTCGCAATTTCATTTGCAAACGGTTAAATTTGATTTGCAAACGAGCGAATTTGAAGTGCAAAACCTGTAACGAATAGTTGATTTCCAATTTGCTCCTCACACACGTTGTTCGAATCACCTACACGATTCCAAATAACACAACTATCGCAATTTCCTCAATGAAAACTCAACAAAGTATTATTCGATACTTGGCGTAATGTCTGTATTTATAAATTAGCGTGACACACTCGGTGTACAGTACTTGCTTACAAGTTGTCTATTCTGTTCGAATTACACACCGGCTCGAACTGTATGAAACCACGATTAGCATGTTAGCCTGAACTTCACTACTCATATCACGCAAGGGATTCTAGACTTGTCGAAATTACACTTGAAATTGTCATCCTCTCTGCTCCCTTGTTTATTTCTAAGTCGTGGGTGGGCGGTCGCTATGCTCACCAATCAGCAACACGCAAAACTCTGAGGCATTGACTTCAGGCATCGTGAGCTTTTCCCGCCCACCTTACCGCATGTGACACACTTCCTTCGAGCTGAAATCGTTAAGACGTTAATACACCCGTTACTAACGCATAACAATTGAAATCCGAGAGAAAAAATGTCAAGATTTGGACGTGCCTGTTCTAAAAATAATTGCTGTTCTAAATATAAATTTATTTACAAAGACAAATATGATTATATTGCAAATATACTTTGTTGTTATCCGTAATATTTTAAATAACAATTTTAATTCATCATCCTGTAGATATATCGATAAGAATGAACGCTGGGAAAAATTTCCAAAGTACCAGCTTTTAGCGTTAATTAGGAAAAAAAAGTTTATAAATTTATTAATCTCTTTAATCTGTATAATAAAACTTTTTTCATGTTACGCATTTTACGGTACAACTTTTCTGCAGCTGCTTTAAATATTTCCAACGATCCCGGTATTAAGCCAAATATTAATACGAGAATTCAGCGTGAAACAATATTTGCCTACTGTTGAAGTTCTTCGTTATACGGATGAAAAATTGAAAATTAGCCAGGCTGAGTTTCTAGGTATCCCAGTTGGAATTGGGTGAGACCAGGGAATCGATCTTTCATTAACGGCCTTTTTAGCGTATTCACTAAACGAGAACGTTCGGAGATTGTATTAAGTTCCGTATCTACGGGGTGATCTGAATATACGCACTCTAAAAGAAACGACGATAAAAGAAAAATTCCTCTTTTCGTTTTATTTGGTCGTACTGTGTATGTTTTGTCGTTTGAACGTATATGCTACATTGGTTATTTCATGAATTAATGCAAATAATAAAGAAGTAATCACAAAAAATTCTCATCAATATTTAAACAATTTTTCCTGCCAATCTTCTCCTGAGAGGTGAAAGATAAAGGCTTTCCCGCTTAATTCGAATGCAAATTGACTAAATTGCGAAAAATCATTTTTTTAAATTTGTCAGGTGTTTTATTTTGTTTATTAACAAATTCTATCACGATACTTTCATTCCTATCCTCTTCGTACACTGTTCTACATTATCCTCCACTTTCAAGCTCCTTCAAGGCTCGGCGCATTTTCATCGAAACGATTCCCAGAGAAATTAAAGGACACCTTTCTCGCTGATATTAATTACAGGTGCGAAATTTCTATGAAAATTTATCGCGATAAGAGAGCGTACAATTCCTTGCAATTCCTATCGTTAAAGAAATTCCCATACGCCGCTGAATTGTAAATAGTGCCTTACGGCTCTCTGTCGCGGGACTAGCAATATTTTAAACGAGTATAAAGCCTCGTTCGTATGTGTGACACGCTACATACAGTATTCGACGAACACGTGCGTTGAATATTCATTTTAGAAACGGTGATACATTCCGTTTGATCCCTTTTAAGTGTTTCAACTGTGTTCCCGCGCGTTTGATTAGAGCAATGAAAACGCGACCTAAAGATGCAGCGTACGATCCGCGCGCGTAAGTTAGTCGTTTTGGGAAACACGTTACGTGTTAATTGTGTCATCTTAACGTTTATATTACAAACGCGTTATTTTTCACGATCGTGAGAATTCTTTATCGAGATAAATTACGAATTCTTCTGTATTTTATCGAATGAAAAACTCATCTCTCTCTCTCTTTGAAACACGAGTAGAAATCAATTATGCGCTGTTTAATTTCTACAGTTAAATTCCGATTAAAGATAAGAATATTTCATTTTTATTCAATTCCGTTTCACTGATTATCGTATCCAATTAAATAAACAAACTGTCGATAAAATCGTGTATTAAAAATTTATTACTTCGTGATAATTTATATTCCCTCGAAGCGTGTATTAAATATAAAATCGTTGATTAAAATAATTCTGCATTAAATGTTCCAGCATGTACACCTGTGGCAATCATTTTTCTCTCCTGGATTTTTTTTTTCAAAGATCTTTTTTTTAGAACGTTCCACGCCTCGTTTACTTCGTCGTTCGTGGTAAATAGAATTAACGGTGGAGTGCAGAATTTAATCAACTGTTCTTTTCTTTGAAAACAGCTCTGTTGAATGAAACAATTCTCTGATACACCTGAAGAAAGAGACTGTTAATCAAGTTCCACAAATTCTGTGCTGCGAAGTCCGGAATGAAAACAACGATAAAAACGTATTTGTCGAATTTTTTTATCATATAAAAATTGAGAATTTTATCACTCTGTTGTGATAACAGTCCCACAAATTCGCTACATTCTACAACAGCTGATTGCTATCTTTGTCAAAGCACGTTACAAAAGTGAAATGATAAATATCGAATATGTTACATTTCGTTGCATTACAAAGTAAACAGTAATTGATACGTTAATTCTTTGTTAAATAATGTTGGATGAATTTGCCGAGCAAAGAAACCGCTGAAATACATTTGATAATATGCAAATTCGAGTGATAATCAAAGGTATCTCCACCGTATAAAAATGACATGTTATTAAAACGAAGTAAAATTGAAAAAATCACAAATTCAAACTTAAAACCTTCTGTTTTCGTATTTCTATTATTTCTTTTAGAATGAAAACCTCTCAGTATTGCTCCACATTTTTTGCATACCACAGTGTATCGCTTTATCTCCACTTTCTCGTTGTATCACGTGAATACGTAACTTTTCATTTACCGGATTCGCTCATTTCTAAACTGTTGACGGTGAAATTCCCGGTTGAATTAATTTTGTTTTATAACGGGAATTTTCCTAGGACGAATGCATTTTCATGGAAATTTAGATTCAGAGGAAGTAAATTGAATTTCCGGGATCTTAACGAGCAGCCAAGAAGATCTTCCCTTAATAGAGCGAATTTCTGCGACAATTGGTACGTAGTATGATAAATTACGGATAAGTGTGTCCATAATCGCGTCGACTTAGTGTCACAATGCTTTTGTTCTTTGGACAGAGTTAAACGCTGAGCGTTTTTAAGTAAAGTAACGAGAAGTAATGTTGAGAAAGTGTGTTCGATGTGCTCACTTTAAATTGCGCATATATATTCGTGCTGTAACAATGATAAATGATAGTTAATTCAAAGTGTGTATTACTTTTGGTTAAAAAAGTAATTATCTTTTACTAGGAGTACGTACTTTCATTCGCAAGGACAATTTTTTTCGAGGGATTTGTATCGTAATTATAATAATAAATATATAAAAAATTGAGGCAATTGATTCACAAAATATTCTCTGTTTGAGAAATTCAGGCGATTCGATTTCAAGTGAAAGATGAGCGTATGAAAGTGTTGTCAACATTTCTCCCATAGAAACAAAAAGAAAGTTGTATTAATTAGTTTTCATTTTATTCGTGATTTACCTATTTGTATCGAATTAAAGATGCAAATAAACACACTCGAAAGATGAAGTTAGAGGTCTGTTGAAATAACAGAGAATTGAAATTCACAGGAAAATCCTTGAGTGATTTCGAACGATAAGGCTACAGACAGCTCTCCCATTCACGGAAAATGATCCTTCGTTCTCCCTTCAACCAATTCGCGTTTTTCGCGCGAAGCGTGTAGCAATTAAAAGATACGACGTGTGATTCGTTTGTTAAGCTTTTACGACAACTTTTTTTTCACGCGATTTTACGGTTTCGCGCGCTTTACTCACCTTTCAACCGCCCTCCACGTGCCCCTTTTCAAATCGCTTTGAACGAAATAAAGCGAAATTTTCGCAGTACAGTACTTCCACCCTAGTCCCCTCTTCTCTCTCTCTCTCTCTCTCTCTTCGTTCATCCTCATTCTCTCTCTCTCTCTCTCTCTCTCTCTCTCCCTTCGCTATGACCTGGTTACCGAGAAATGAATTCGCATTCTGTACTTTACAGCCGGGGAAAAAGGAATGAAAATATTTAACGTGCGGGCGCGGCGGGGCCAGACAAAAGAAAATTCTTTAAATTGCTGCAGCGGTAATGTGTTTGGGAGAATTCTTACACGGGTACACACGATGTTGCGAATTATACTGCGAGCAGTTTAACTTTATACGTATGTACACACACGACACCGTGAATTGTGCCGAACCCTTGGCACTGTACAATAAAAGTAACTACGATAAATCGTAAAAAAGTCCATGAGAATTAATTTTTATCACGACGGTGAAGTTACCGTTTTAAGGTGTTCCGCGTGAAACGCGACCACCGTGAAATACACGGCACGACGAGTTTCTAACAACGTTGTAATTTGTTACGCCTGCCTAATGAAACGTGGAAATTTTTTAATTGGAATAACCGATGCATGTTTTTTTAGGAACGTAATCGGTGGAATTGAGATCGAATGGTCTTATCTCATTTCAAATGACAAATTGTACAATATGCGATCATTGCAATACACAATGACTATGGGCATGCGCTCATAATTATTAAGTTAGTGCAAATGAGATGTTTTTTGAAACGAAACTTCAGATACTTTGTGTTCGTTTAAAAAATAAACTCTAGTGCGGTGTTCGGGTCTTTTTTGACCCATTCCTCCTTAATCTTCAAGTCATCGAGTTAAGCTTTGTTTATGTCGCTCTCTAAGAGATTACCTGAAGGATTACTGAGAATTACATCGAACTTGCAATTTCTGAAAAATATTGAATTTGAATATTTCAAGTTACCACCAATCCCCAAAAGTTGTCGCTAACAATCTTATGCAGTTGACGCATTAAATTTACATGTAAAAATAGAAAAGTTTCCTTTCGAACATTGTTCCAAGAGAAGAATATTTTCCTGAAATCTGTGTTTCTTTGCCTACTCAGAAACTCGATAAATCTACTCTCCGCGTTAAACAAACGAAAAGAAAATTCTTCAAATAACAAGTTTCGCTTATAGAGAAGCGTGGCAGCTCGAAATTCTGTGCTTCGACTTAAGGATTTCCAGAGCCTGGTTGGAATGGGTGCCGAATCGAAGTCGGTGTGAAACCGGTTCCTTACTTCTATTTCGAGATTTAGTTTGATACAGTGATTTTAGAGGTGTACGAGTGATTGCATAGAACTGTTCGTCGTGTTCGAACCGGGACTGTGCACGATTGTAGGGAATTTTTCCAAGTCCTTCCGGAAAAAGGAGGATTTCGGCGTGGAGATTCGAAACCGCGGATCTTGAAGGTTTGTAACGTTGCTGGCTAGTCGATTTAACCAGCACAGCCAACACCGTCTTCTATTTTCGTACGAGTTTTCTGTTGCTCCTCTAACTACACGATCGATATGTACATACATAAGTCTTCGTGCTCGAAATGGAACTATTCTCCGAGAAAACTGAATTCTCTCAGCAGGATGACTGTTATATCTCGAGACAGTCGTTTTACTGGCTTCGTGACACAAATTTCTGCTATTTTTAAGCGCGAATATCCGAGTAATTTGCTGGGAAGAAAATTTTGAGTGCTTCTTCCTTCGAAACCTTTCTGTCAATTGAATTTCCTTTTTAAACGGATATCGAGGCCCGGAAAGTGTTTCGTGAGCGCAGAAACTCTGCGCTTCTACGGATTAATATGTTTGTTTGTTACCGTGATCTTATTTCTCGGTTGGAAGATATCACGATGGATGTTTCCCTATTGGTTGTTTAGTTTTAGGTTAAACTACGTTTTTCGGTTTTTTTTAATATGTACACTCCGTACACGCTCTGCTTCTCTCCGTACATATTCTGCTTTCGGGCTTGCGAAAGCTACCTTTATACATCTTTTTGTAGCTGCTAATTCGGAAAAAGGGCCAATCAACGCCTTTCCTAGAAAAAGGCCTCTTTCGCGAACCCTTATTGGCAGGTAGATAGAAGCGATGCAAGTCAACGGTGGGGGTGATCGGTCGCGTGGTTCGTGTTGAGGACACGACAATGTTATAATACACAGACACCTGAGTATTTAAGCACATTTACCTCGATAATTTGCGGAAACGAAATGTAGCTTTGCAAATTGCCAGGTTGCAGATAAGAATAACAAATTTCGAGATAATACCACGGGAGTAGAGATAAAAGAGAGATAAATACACGTGAAATAGAGATCTCCAAATAGACGGGTAGTCGTGTACTAAAAATTACACGAATTAAAATACGTTAATACACATGTACAGGTGTATTTAATGCACGAGTACCTGTTCAGTAAATATGACACAGGTTACGTTTAATACACGTGAAATAGGGAGCACTGGTATGAATACGCGTCGCTGTCGCTGCGATGGTGTTTCTGTCCAAAGGGTGAGGATTTATGACGTGCCGATGTGAATTTCGGCACTTAGATCTGACGGTCAAACGTGTGATTAACGAATTTCAGAATGATAATCAGCCAAACTCCAGTCTTTCTACAATTTCGACTTAACACTTATTTTCACCAGAACAAATTCCTCTTTCATCGCAAACAAAAAATCCTCTGATTAAATAACAGAGAGAGAAAGAGAGAAACTCTGAATTGAATCACAAGTCATACCAGTGTGACGTATTGATCAGAGAGTATTCTTTACCTGAGGTATCGT
Source organism: Habropoda laboriosa (assembly GCF_001263275.1). Classification (NCBI taxonomy): domain Eukaryota; kingdom Metazoa; phylum Arthropoda; class Insecta; order Hymenoptera; family Apidae; genus Habropoda; species Habropoda laboriosa. The sequence goes on along the minus strand of NW_017100395.1, from coordinate 432,109 downwards.
ATGCTACTTTATACGCTAGTTTCGATAAAAAGCAGGGGAAAAATTCGATGAAATCCGGCAAAAGAGGGTGGATCGAAGAAAGAAATCAGGACGTTCGCGAGGCGAAAAATCTGGGGGAGTCATGGTAAAGCTGGGTCGATGAGATTTTCTCTGACGAATTTCCGTTCTGTTGTCGAACAGGTCCCGGTTGGTATCGCGGGAGTCGCCCCGGTGATATTTTGTCTCGACGCGTCGTCGGATATTTTTGATTTTGCCGTGATAGATCGGGGTCGAGGGTGCTCCTGTTGTACGAGCATGCTAGCGCTCGCGAGCACACCCCTCGAAGGTACGGACTTTTCGATATCCAGAGGTAACGCCAAAAAAAGCAGGTCGTGCCGGTCGTAATCGATAAGGTATCGCCGTACGAGAAGCTCGAAAACATTTAAAACAACTTGGCTACCGAACGAGAGAGGCAACAAATATTCGATCGGTGAAAAACTGCTGGCCGGTTGGGTTCCGACCGTGTTCGACGATACGACTGTGTTTCCAAGCTATTTACTGGACGAGCGTTGCGTGGTTTTTTTTAAATATACGCGAGATCGTTAAGGCATTGTATTTATTGTTGAGGGAAGAAGAAGAACGGAAGTGTGCTAAATCTAGCCGGAGAACTGGAAGATTTAGCTCGCTTGGTAGCGGTTATGTGAGAACAGATTTAACGGGGATTCCAGTTCTATCGTGGTTCGTTTTCTAACAGTGGGTTGTGAAACTTGTTCAACGTATCTTTCAATGGAATGTTTTTTTCTTGAATATAATATATTAATTTTTATATATATGTTAAGGTCACGTCGATGTCTTGGTTATTGGCGACCATTGTTGGCGGTTATTCTACATTTCACAATAAATTTATCATTCTATGAATAAGTTTGATCGATTTCTTGAGATTTTCTTCTGTTTCATATTTCTTTAATATTATTAAGTAATTTAAGCTGGTTTCTGATATCTTCTGTGCTCGTGCGATCTAATAGAATAGCGTTTGGTGGTTAAACTTGATTAGCATTATTCCGCAGTATAGTGGAACGTAATTTATCGTTTTCACTAACTTCCTTAAATTTTCAATTTGTTCACAATTATTCGATTTGCAGAAATTTCAGCCTTCACAATTAATTTCTGCACATTTGAGAACTATTTTAAGGTACGCCTAATAAAGATTCCTTGAATTATCCGCCTATAAATATCGTTTCATTGTATGCGAGATACATACAGGGAAGATTGTGGACTTTTCTGCTTATGCTTAATTGGATGACACGTTGGTTCACGAGAGCGGATGAGAGGGTTGTACACAGTTAATCTAAGCCCTCGTAGGATCATCATCCATAAATCAAGATGATCAAACATGTCTCGATGAGTAAAGTATGATCTACCACTGAAAGTGTCGAGCGCATACTTGCTGTGATAAATCTTCCGGAAAGATATTCAGACAACAAGATAATTTAATTAAACATCTAATAAAAGCATCCTACGAGTAATTAAGTGATACTATTATTCGCTACGAGACTTAAATTACACTTTTTTTTACCATTTACTGCAAAGCACTTTTCTCAAAATTCTTTACTTACATTCTTGTAATTTTATCATTCTGAAAGTTGCACTTCTTTTCAACCCTAGGAAACATATTAACAATCGAAGTGATTCTTGTATGCACATGCATCGTATATCGATCTACGCGTATATATTGATTCTAGCGGAAGATTAAATTTTAGGATCAGCAAGGATATTGAAACACAAATTGATACAAGATATGGAATCTCGAGCTCGCATATGCAAAACCAGATAAATCTGTTTCAATCAAAATTGAAATACGCCCCGACATAGTGAACACAGATTAATTATTGTGAGATAATACATATAGGCATTCCCTCGTACACAGCCTGTTAGTATCTTGTTATCAGGTTGGACAATGCGACATTAGAAAGTTTCTTCTGCTTGTCGAAGGAACGTAATAATTTAGTCGACTGAAGCTAGTTCGTTGTTATTAATTTTGACTGCGTTTTAAATTGAGTATGTTAAAATAAAGGCATTAGTTTGCAACCAGATTTTAGGATATTTATTTTGTTTCACTTTGTTTTTGCATATTGTGTAATTAATTGTGAAACTGGCGAGTATAACTACTATTTTTATTCTACTACATTTCTATATAGATTTTTCGATCATTTATTTTCATTTGACGTTCGACAATTGTTCACTGTCTTACAGTCAGACTATACAGTCGCTTAAAATGCAGAAGGGTCTGTGACACGATACTTTGTCACTTGAAACAGGTTGCCACGATGCAATTTGCATAATGAAATTCATGAATTTTCCGTCGTCGATTTTAATTACGAATGACGAGCAATCGACTGAAATCTGAAATAAAATTAATCCACTGTGTGTAATTGAAATATTAATTCCGCGGTAAAATCAGACCGACATCCTTCCAACCGCTTAAACACTTTTTTCTTCCTTCGCGATATTTCAATTACTTGTAAAATTCGTAGCGGCGAATATTCTCGTAAAAGTTACAACGAATGTTACTTTACTACTTCTTTATTCACGGTAATACTTGCAAAATTCTTAGTAACGAGTGTTCCGATGAACTATTGAAATGCTTGAATTACATTAAGTAAAATGATAACGCGTTTCCAGTATTAACATTATGACATAACGATCCACTTTGAGCAAACTGTGCAGCATTTGAAACGTTGCCTGCGGCTTTATCATTTTGAAACCCAACGCCATTTTCTAGTAAAAACGTCATTTTAAGAAGCTCTACAACTAAAACACTCCTTCACCGGGAAAACACGAGAAATTAATATGGTATGTTGCGGCCTTACACAACACCCCGTTCTCTACATCATTCATTGCACAAAAATTAACCAACCTTTGACGAGCATTTCAGACGCAACTTATATGCAAACTACACTGAGAACCGTAGAATCGATCCACTAAAAAATATCCCCTTATTCAATATTCCAATTTAACGCCTGAAGCTCCGTTCCCTGTATTACAATATTACGAAATTACAATAAATAATGCAGTTCTATCATAGAAGTGCAGCATCGGGGCCTCCATGCTCAAATAGGAAACCTCGAAGGGAGAATAGAGAGGGGGTAGTTGGCGTAGTGCGCAAAGCCTCGGCTTGCTAAGCCGAAGGTCCCGGGTTCGATTCCCGGTTGGGTCCCTCAAAATTTTTTCGTCGGTTCCTACATCTATAATGTTTCATAGCGAAACGTGTTAAACACAAAATTCTCCTACTCTTCGTTTATCCCTTTAAATAAATATCTACGCGAAAAAATTGATCCCTCGATTTCGCCGCGTAACATTCCAGGATAGGTCAATACCAATGAAAAGAAGAAAAAAGAAAAGTGAAGGTAAACTAGGGAAGAATTCAAAGCAGAATACTCCATTCGATAAATATACATTCGAGGTTGTTTGATTAATCGAATTTCAAGGGACGCCCAACTAAGACATTAATGAATTTTCCGTTGTGGGATTAAACGAACTGGCCGCCTCTACGAGCAATTGACAGGCGCTGGATCTTGACCGTTTGAATAATTGAAAATGGATACCGCGTATCGGATCAGAAATCGCCGGAATTAGATTAATTAAGCGTGGGGTCGGTTTGTCTGCTGGTGCACACGGGATGACAGCAGCCACGTTAACACCGTGTAAAATGTATTACTCGCACACGTTTAACTGGATTATTTTCTAATTTCGAACGGAAGTTTGACTTTCACGCTGTGTCCCGTGTATCTGTTGGACGAATGGCCCGCCACGCTTAAAGTCATCAACGGAATTCGATCGAACATTTTGATTCCGTTTCATTAATTCCTGTGCAACTGGACGCAGCGAGGATCGAGGACGTGAAAATTTCGAATCAGTTTGTTTCCAGGATCGGGCAATATTCGTCGAAGCTGTCACGATGCTACATTTACATTTAGAGTATCTGTTTATGATCACGTTTATAACATTTGTCTTTCTTTTTCGTTAATGTTACCGACGAAAGGATTAAATTGGAATAATTTTGACGAATTACATTTGAAATCGTACTTTTTGCCCGGGCACGTGTGTAAAAGTGTTTGGTTAGATTTAACGAAATTGAACGAACGACCTCCTCGATTCTCCTGTTTAAACGAAGAGCTTGACATTTTGTCCAATCCGTTTCTCTGGATAACGAGTGGTTAATTGTAGGATATTTGATGGAAATCTCGCAATTTCAAGTAACTCGAACGTTTCTCCTCTTTATCGTACTCCTCGCAGAAGTTACGAGCCGTAGAATTATTGAAAACCAATTGCGTTGAAGCTAAGAGTATTGTTTTTGGATGGACAGACATGTATGGAAGGATCGGAGACAGTTGGAATACAAGTGACACTTCCGAACACACGTGATACGTGAAGGATAAACGAATATACCGATACCAACACGTTAGAGTCTTGTAAAAGAGATTCACACGTTTGAAGTGATACTTCTAAACACACGTTGTACGCAAAGGAAACTGTTTCAGAACTTGTAGAACTACTTGAACATACTTGAACGACGCTCGCTCATGCATATTTCAAAGAGACATTTTGATAACGCGAATACCTGCGCTTCCTCTTGGTGAAGATCAGGACACACGTTGTACGCAAAGGAAACTGTTTCAGAACTTGTAGAACTACTTGAACATACTTGAACGGCGCTCGCTCATGCATATTTCAAAGAGACATTTTGATAACGCGAATACCTGCGCTTCCTCTTGGTGAAGATCAGATTTCTCTGTGTGTGTCAACTCAAGTTGATAGAGTTTAATGTTAAAGAGTGACAACTAAACTAGAGTCGAGTGTTGTACTGTCGATTTTCAGGATCTAGTCGCACTTTATTGTACTCTGAGGACAAATGTCGCAGACAGTAGCACATCTTTGATGGATTTGCTACAGAATCTCTCCTTTGTCAAATTTCTTGCTCCTTTGTCCCTTCGAGGACGACAGACTCGTATATGCGTTGACGAAACTTTACGAGCGCAACCAATAAACTCGCATTTTTTTAAGTGGGAAAAATAGTTGACGTGATTCATGCACGTGTATTTGAGGAAAGTGTGATTTTCGGATGATTCAGTTTTATGGAAAAATTGAAGTGGTGACCTAATTACGCGTTGTATCAGTATTTCGAGTTATACTATTTGGCGTTGACTTGATTCGCGAATTTTTACACCCCTTTGCCCTCAAGCTCGTTTAATTATTAAACCGCAACAACGCTAGTATAAATATAAATAAAAGAGATCTTCGTATAACACAAGTGTGAAAAGCAAAGCAGAATTAAACGCCGCTATAGTAGACCAAGGAATTAAATAAAACTAAAAGAAGAAAGGTAGAACATTGCAATAGGAAGCAAAGCGCGAAACACGAAGAAGAACAAGTGTCTTGTCGTTGTTTCTTTAAAAACGTCGTTAATTAGAAATTACTTGCGTGTGTCCTAGAAAAATTTCACCGAGCGTGTACGCGATACAATAATAATGGAAGACTGATTCCCTCTCATAGAAATTGATGGAGTAGTCAGGGATTAATTCAGTTTGTTTAACTCTGTATCACCTCGACATTTGACCACGCTTAGTTCGCAATTACGCGTGCCTTAACCCGTCCATTTTACGCTGTGCAAATTTGTATTCCTATGTTTAATGTAAAACGACCATAAGGGTTTTCGTGTGCTGCGGAATATTAGGCATAATTAATTATCCCGTTTGTACCATTGGTATAACATATTACGACGATATCGATATTTATGAACAGAGTGCTTACTACGTGATATCGGGCCGCGGTGTCATATTGTTAATGGTATTTTACTTTCACGGCGCAAATTATACTTTTAACGGTGAAACAATTACAACAGCTTTCCATATTTATATTTTTTTATAAATATTTGCTTGTACGTTGCAACGTGATTTTGTGTCAACGAGACTGTTCGATCGGGAAAAGTGATCATACGAAAGAATTATTTCAACTACTGTTTCAAATTAATATCTGTATAAAATTCTGCATTTAACTCGACCACATCTTAATAAATTCTAAGACATTCTCATCATCATATCTCGACTAATAAATTAAAAATTCAACATTCTTCATCAGTATCTAAAACCACTTTTTACTAACAAAATAAACTGCAACGTCGAATTTTCCTAAACAAGGAATTCTTACGGAGAGAAAATTGCCTCAATTGAAAATTGTCTATCTTGAAATTGCAAACCCCGAAAGTTCTAATTATAAATTTCTTTTGTAGTTCGAAGAAGACGAGGATGCAGGCGATACAAATATCGAGCTGATCGACGGTTCGGGAGACATTGACATTAATATGACCGACGTGAGTTGCGTGATAAAGCTGAGTGCCGCTGAAAACTTGCCAACAATATGGCACGCTCACTAATTATTTGTTTCACAAGCAGCACTGCGACTAACCTGATTGCATAACACTTAATTCCTTCCGGCAGTTCGCTAACGAGATACAAACTTCTCGATCTCTGAGAGAGCATCGTCGACGAGTAAATTTCGGAAGGAGAATATTTTTCATTATCAGCTGGAATGGAATCGAAACTGGGTCGAAAATAAGCGAAAAGGAACGGGGGAGAAATTCAGACGACCAACTTTCACGTGAATACTTGTTAGCTGGTAGTCGTTGTTAACTTCGTAACTACTAACAGTAGCAGTAACGACTGTTGATTTTTTTCTAGTCGGTCAGAAACGGGCCATTTCCATTTAGGAACTTCCGATAATCGACGCTCGATCGCGATACAGAGTTTAATGAAATTTGTTGCTTCTGTTTTCGACCGCGATTTTTCTAACCGACCTGTTCTTGCAACTTGACAGGAAGCACGATGCTACTTAACGCTTTGTATATAGGACTAACTTTGCTTCTTTCAAATGGTAATTCTCTCGTTCGTTGAAATTAGCCAGAGGAACTTCAACGAAAAAGGTATGTTCTTGTGTATTTATTCCGGAAGATTTAATAGGTGTTTGGAGGAACGAGAATTTCGTAGGAATGTTTACAGCAAGCGATTGAGAGTTAGAGGCGCCAGAGAAAGAGAAATCTATTTAAGACACTGCGAATAGTTCTAGTACACGTTACAAAAATATTTGTTCCAAGTAGATGTTCAGAACAGAGTGCGACTTGACAGAAAGAAAAATATATTACCCCGCTAGCGATGAATAGAAAAGGGAAAATAAACAAACCGGTGGTCAAACGTTTTTAATTTATTCAGACATAAATAAAAACTAGCAGGTTGCGGGGAAGGTAAAGCGAGTTATAAAATCCTGTACTGTGACACTCATGGAGAAGGAAAATTTTTAAATCGTGCATTATAACGAACATTTATGAATGATAAATTACACCAGCGAGAGTTAAACTTTCGTCTCGAAATGACAAATATTCTTTTGCTTGACAAAAACCAAACACTTACATGTGTATACACAAGTAAATTTATTCGCTAGTCTTCCTCTTGAACCATCCGTGAGACCTGATAGTGATACCTAACTTTGGCATTTTTTTTAAAGAAAATAATTGACTCAATCGAAAAACTTTTCATGAGAGCTTTATTATATTATCCTTGGATAATGTAAAAATATTTTTTTTATCCAATTCCTCTTTAAAATGGCGGCGCCACAGGCGCATTGCTGAACCTCCGTTTCTGACGGGAGACCCACAGTGTTGTCCCCTGCTGTCACATAGTTTGACTTTTAAAAATATAGAGTTTTATGGAAATGGTTAACGTAAAAATAACATAGAAATGACAAGGATAGTCCAAGCCCTTAAGTCACAAGAAAATAAAAACTTTCAACGACTTTACACTCGAGATTAAAACAGGTGTGTCCGTTGATTGGCTGGAAGGATCAAGTAACTCTAATCCTCCTCTAGACTTGGTGTCAATGAAATATTACTGTTTAATTACCGCTTCCTTTAGTCGAAAGGCGAACGAACCGCCGGTAATTCGAGGATAACTCGAAACGCTTGTTACACGATCCGTTTGTTCGATTTGTTATTACGAGATATAAAGGGGAGCAGAAGGGAAGGAGAACGGCGAACATGGGAAAAGAGTTTCCACGTGAACCGTTTTAATTGCAACCCTTCGGGGAGCTGGAGTTATATAAGGCGCTTCTCAATGTCTCACAAAGAATTCCCTTGAGAAACTGTCCAACGAGTTAGAAGAGGAACGCACAGATCGCTTTATGGGGATAATCTTTACGAACATAGCGAGAATCATCTTGGAAATTCTGATGGGATCTTGCATCGGTGACTGCGCTGAAAACGCGTCGTTTCTCAGGAAAGCTTTCCGAGCTTTTCCGTTCGTTGTCGTTCGCGGAGTTCTTAATCCAAACGAAGTTCAGGCCGCGCCGCGTCACGACACCCGTTCCCTAAACTTGCTCGATCTATTAAATCTTTTGACGATTAAATTTAATAAGCAGCCGAAAGCTTCGCTGAACCTTGCTCCTGCTTCTGTGGAACGCGAAATTTACATCTTCGAATTAATTAGATAACATTCGTGGTGGCGAGGCAATTTTTGCGCGTGTGTCGTATTGTTACTCTTCTATGATGTCGAATGATTTAATTTGACAAAGTGTTGTCCTCTCGTTTGTAGTTTTAAGAAACGTACGACGAGGGTAACGAAAGAGAAAACTAGAATCGATAATTCGTTGGCTTTTTACGCAGAATATTCCACTGTGCCCTGTTTGAATTTGGCGCGTTACAAATTGAAAAGTATCACATTCTACGAAAAATGTGTGCTTTAAAGATTCTTCTGAGCTTAGTCATGAGAACTATTATACAACCAAGAGATTAAATCGTGTTTTGGAATTACCTCAAATGTCAGCAAAAATATTAACTGAATTGCCCGAAATATTAATGAAAATTATAGCTTCCCAAAACATAAGCTTAAAGCCACCGTTCCAGCTATTCTTAATTAATCGTTTTCACGGTTAAACACTGCAATGTTCCAAGCAACCAAAACCATCGAGAAACGAGAATTGGCTAAGAGAATCGATAACGAAGCCCTAACAGTTGGCCGTCAGACGCAAGAAATTGAATCCCGAAGAGGAATTAGATTATCCAGGTGAAATTAGCGAACAACAAATCGTTGTGGTGTGGATCGATTCGAAAACAGGTTCATGAAAATGCTATTGCCCCGAAGGTATTTCCTCGAGTTGGGTGGCTGCCGATGATGAATAGAAGGCAAGGGATCGGAAGGTTTGCTCTGTGGCATTCACAGAGAAATTGAGTCTGGCGGGGTCGAGGGTATCAGAAACGACGCTAGAAGACTCGAAAATATAGGGAGACAAGAGGAGAGGGATACAGAGAAATAGAAATAGACCGGGGAAAGAAGGAGAAGATTGGGAAATAGAGGGAGAGACGTAGAACGTGTGAGAGAAACGAAGAGAGGTCTAAGACGAACTTTAGCTCTTGCCACCCACGCGAGCAATTAGGCGAAGCGATGCAGTTCCTTCGAAGTTAAACTTACCAACTAGAATTGACTTTGATTTGTCCTGTTGGCCGCAGCCGAGAATGCTTGAACGGTTTTGATCCTCGGATGCTGCCACTGAAGACCGGGACTTTTACGAAAAGGACTCTCCTCCGGTTGCGGTCAAATGAACTTCAAGCGTGAACTTTCAAGTCAGAGTTAATTAAAATTGGGGAAATAGATTTGTGCATTTGGATGGTAACTTCTGAAGGCAAAAAATAAACACTTTCGATACTCCTAGGAGTCCTTGGAAGTTCGTTCAATCGTTAATTAAACGATTTTCAGTAGAAAGATATGTCATAAGTCAGACATCGAACGAAATTGACGTTTCTTTCATATTCTCTTGTTTTTTCTTTTTAATTCTTGTTTCTTGAGGATGGAATATGTCTCGCGGATGGTTTGAAACTTATAATAAGGGAACAATATTATTTAAAAAATGACAGTGGAACATATAAAATTCAGTTATCTTTGATCTTTGAAAAAGTGTGAAGCAACCAAGTAGGGGTAATTATTTCATGCTATTCTATTCCTTAACGTCTTAAGATATTTCTTCGAACTATCTGATTCAATTATTCTCGTCACTGGTAAAAGAAATATATGTAATCATTCCGTTTTACGTTTTCAAGATTTTATTTTTCAGTAAAACGATAGAAGTAGTTCAGACAACATGCGGCTCGTTTAAAAATGATCCATTCTCGCGTTAAACGTATTTTAATTACTCTAAACGCAGTTCGTTAAAATTTCATGCCGATAACAAGTTTATTATGTTTCAAAATAGACTTTTCCGGGAGTCCTTGGACGGTCCGTTTTACAGGACAATGTTATACAAGCTAATAATCTTCCTCTCGTATCTGACAGAGTTTTAACGGTGTACGATCATCTTTACTGTACACACTGGTCAACAAATATAAACACGCTCTCACCCTTATCTTCCAAGCCAGCAATATGCTGTCCCACAATGCAGCCCACTGACAAACAATTCTTCCGTTAAAGGAGAGCAGCGGTACACAGTTCCTGGCTAGATTTGGCTCTGGTGGGCTGCATTTCCCCCTTGCTCCGTTTAAATTAAAGTTGAAAGACCAACACTCTGTAGACTTTACCTAAATTTAACGAAGTGTGACGCAGAGACCCTCTGTGTGTTCGGCTAGAACGTTCTTCTCGGTTTATTAATAAATCTTGAGTGCTTTATATTTTGTTACTCCGAAGTGTAGAATACACGTTTTATGCGACAGACAATCGATCCTCGCGAGAAGCTTACTTGTTTATTCCTTTTAATTTTATTCCAGAAATTTAACACAGAATAAGAAATTTCGAAGTTTCTGAAAATACCACTTTCAACGAACCCGAAAAATTCTACGCTTTGTGGAAAATTTACGCGAATTTTACAACGACCTTCGACTCTGAAATTTTTAATCAAACCTTCTTCAGTTTTTTCACATTTCTTGAATCAAAGTAATCTTTCCTCCATCTTATTCATCCTACATTACTAATTAAATTCACCCTAATTCATCGTAAATAAAAAATTTCCTCGTAACAACATAGAGAAGACAATTAGGTGTCCTGCTTCACGTGTCCCACTCAGTCAGTATCGCAAAATATATGTGACAATGTTAAAAAAATGATTATACAAAGATAGGTAACAGTTAATTACGATCAACTATCGACATTTCTCTCTCTCTCTCTCTACACCGTAAAATACAGTTTCGAAAAGCCGGATGCCTACAGGGACACCGGTAAAACTAAACTTTCGCAACTTCACGTACCTAATTTCTTTCCCCCTATCCAGTATTTATTACAATCCCCGTTTAAACACGGCTGGAGACAAAGCCGGTGCCCGAACTCGATCGAACGAAAATAATTAAGAGTACAGCCTTCCAACTTTCTGACACGAATTCCTTGGGTACAGCCGCGTCAACCGAGCCGCCCGGAAAATTCGTTCGTACCTCCTGTCCTTGCCGGCTTAGTGTGAGAAAAGGAGAGAGTGGAGCAAGAGACAGAGGAAGGCGGAGGAATTTATTTCACCCATGAAATCCTACTTCAGAAGAAAAACCCCCAGAACGGAGATGCAAAGACGCAGCCGTGCATACTGGAGCTGATCAGGATGTACGTATACCGGGTGGACGAATTTAGTGGAACAGCCTGCGGTTGTTCCTGTCGTTCTCTGCTACGTGTTATTGCGATCAGCCGTCGGTTTCACGTGTGCAGTTCCACCGATGCACGTGTCTTTGTGCACTGATGAAACGGTAGCTGCACTGTGCCCATATACAGGGTGTCCCAGTTGAAGTAGGCCACTAGAATATCTCGTTTGTTTTTGACGTCTTGAAAAATGTTTGTAGCCGATTTAAACGATTTACAAAGAGGAATGTCACAGGGACAAAATGTCATTTTTCTGTTTTCTGTCTTACAATTTCATCGTCCTTTCAGTGTTCAGAGTCATCTGAGAGTCGTGATTAAGGCATACTTAAGTGTATTTTCTCGGCTGCTACAAGATGCAGTAAAAAAAGAAAAATACACGACGACACTGTTGGAAAAAGCTGAAAGGAAAATGAGCGAGCAACAATTTCTTTCCTGCATGATATTCTCCCTTTGGAAATTATTGTAATTCGTGCTACAATCATTTTTCACGACATTGAAAACAAAGGAGATATTTAAGTGATCTCCTTCAGCTGGGACACCCTGTATATACATATAGATATATCTGCTCTGTTCTTCCCACTGTGTTAGGAATGATTATTGATTTGTTCGATTTTCTGCTTGTTTCCTTTTTTCACTTTTAGCTGTATGATGGAGATGGAACAAATATACCGGAGGAAGATTATGAAATTTTTTAGAATGAGAAGTAGGAAAGTGCCAAACTGTTTTAGCTTCGAATTGAGAGAAATTAGGTGGAACGAATCTTAAGTAACGAAGTTAAAAGGTAACAATAAGGAAGGTTATTTTTAATTTCAATATTTTCGGATAGTGAAAAGGGATGAGATGAAACGGGGCAAAGAAGGTACGAGGAATACGATCCAAGCGTATATTTCTGGAAGCAGTTCGAGAAAGACGTGAATAGAAATATTAGAATCGTGTTTCATTTTCCTTACAAACAGCGAAATGATTGATTAATACTTTACGCTTGACAATCTAATTTGCTTCGCAAATATTCGGTAACACTAACATTATAACGATTGTTTCTCTGTATTGTACCAAATTCATCTTAACTTTTGCCTCGAAAACGAAACTGAAGTACAACTATCCAAGGAACTATGTAAATTTAACTTTCCAACTGTCTAATCATCAGGCTGCTTAATTATTGTTCTAACTACTTTTTCAAATAGGACTAATATTTTTCAAATGTCTAGTAAGTAACATTCTTTCAGCAAGTAGGTAACGTTACAAACGGAATGAAAGAATTGCAAATTAAATACCTGTATCTCGCATATCTACGTACGTATGCGTGTGTGGGAGTATTTGTTTATTGCATAACTCGATGACATGTTTGTTTGACGTTTCATTAGTCAATATGTGCACGTTTACGTAAAATGTACACCGAATATAAAACTATTTGATCGGCAAATAAATTCCGTACAAAACATATACCCTCGTCTAGGTGAATATTTGCATACGTGCTTTTACTTGTGCGTACCATCGGCACGAAATGTAAATTTGACTTTCTGTGGACGCAAAAAGACAGGAATTACAAATTGCCCCGGACGTGACTTAGGTGCCTATAGATAGTATTTATGCAAATGTCAATCGCCGAATGATTTCGTCCCCTATCGACCGCAATGGATCGTTAAAATTAACCGGAACTCTTTAAATGATCAGAAAGGGAATAAAACGATTTCCAATTTAAATGTCCGTAATGAATTTTCCATAGAAATTGCGAATATAAATATACATGGTGGGGCAAAAATTTCGTGGCTCTTGGAATATGTATTTTCGTTGTTTGTAATAATGTGGAAAAATGTTGAATACAAAATTTGCGTGACACGAAGACTTTCCAATTTTAACGATACAGTGCCAAAATCGCCGTAACAGCGATTATCACACAGTGATAAAAGTAAGAATATAGCATTCCATTTAAAAAAAATTAAGATGATCTCAAAATCTTCTCGGATATTATGTATAAAATTTTTCCATATTATTGTAAATAACTGAAAATTTCCGGATAGACAAAGTTTCTGTCCCATCCTGTACATTTACATTAACAGGTGCCAGAAAGCTAGAAAAGTAGCGCTTGTATTTAAAATAGAAGCTGTTGTTTGATTAAATTCAAGATAAAGCTGCGATCAAATTAAGTTAATCAGATTCCCCTTTTTAACTAAATCGTCCGGCTAACACGTTTAACTGCACACGTAGAGCTAAACAAGAAGCAAATTTAAATGCAACAATCATTGTCTTCACTCCACAGCGAAACTTTTCGAATAAAAATATCATCTGAATTATCAAACAGATTCAGATAAATTCTCCCAAATGTATCGTATCGTCTGTGTTTGTTCTACCAAGAAAAGCATCAAATGGAAACAAAAATACCGCGTCACGACGGAAAGAAGATTCTGCGTTAAAACGCGAGGGAAAATTCCTTCTTTTATTTTTTTGTCTGTCGTCGATTCACGCACGACGAAATTGCAATTCTGTCGGACGACAAGAAAATCGCAAAGTCAATTTAATATCACTCTGAAGCGACACTTAAACATCCTACGAATCGTAAACACTATAGGATGTTGTTTTATTATATTTCCCGTGGGTTTTCCGCCGGTCTCTCCACGCAGGCCGGCGAAGTTTGTCCGACTGTATAGTATTTTTCAGTTTGTACAGCGTCATGATCGCGGCGAGCAATTCCGCAAAGAACAAATATAAAAAAGTTATACCGACGTTTCACCGGCGCGTGAATTATAAAAGATGACGAGGTGCGCGTGGAACAAAGCGGTTGAAATGATGCGAATGGGAGGAAAATTGATTTTCATCCCGATGTTTAAAGGGACAAAACGCCGCGACAAAGCTGTTGCCGCCGTTATTTTTTCAATATTTATCACTTCGTGTTGTTCGTAGTTCTGTGGCACTATTATTGGAAGCAAACTTTCAGCAGTTTTTAAAGTGACAAGTATAAATGTTTGTCGATTAAAACTGTCGTTGTTGAAGGCAATTAAATAAAAATTTCAATTACAGTGTAATATGTCTGATATTTTGCTGGTATAATTAACTTCAATCGGAGTAGCCTAAAATTTACAACCATAGTTAGTGTATTTTAGACAGAAAATCAACGATAAATAACTGCCATAGAGCGGTCTAGCGTCGATCAATTTGCGTCGTTACTAATAATTATTGGAAAGTACTTAGGGCAAAGATGTGCTAACCATTTCGGCTGATTTAACCGAAAGTTCATTAATCATCGTCACTCTGCGCGATATCGTTCATTTTTCTAGAGGGCAAAAAGTTTGACTCGAAAAATTGATCCTCCAATTTTAAACGCTCTAATTAATCTACAAAGATAGTACTTGACAAAAACTGTCGCTACTAATATTAATAATTAATTTTTCTTCGTCAAAATACAGCGTGCCTTTTTCTTTTCAGAAAAATAATCACGAGAAGGAAGGAAACGAGACTGAAATGAACTTCATCTTCGAAAGAAAAAGAGAAGTTCAGGAGAAGTTAGGAAATGTTTAAACTGTGTTCAAGAAATTCTCGTGCTTGTATTTATAGCGTTGTAACGTCATTCGTTTGAAGATTTCATCGCATAAAAGTATTATTTCGCCGTAAACAAGGGAAATCTTTGAATGGAATTATTGATTAATTTATACGTGTTAGGATGTGCTAGTTGCAACAAACTTTCGAGCTTTGTCGATTTTAGCACGTGGTGTGCCGACTAAGTCTAATAGGTTCGTCTTCGAAGGACCACCTCCGTGATTAGGAGGACAAAACAACTATTACCAATGATCTAAACTTCTTAAAGGAGCGACTCGTGGCGTGGTCAGATGACTTCTGTCGTTCCCTTCCGCAAAAGGTCCCACGACACCTCCGTGCGAGGACGCATCGCGGGGGTGAGGCCATCGGATAGGTTGAGTACATTTTTCGATAGTGATGGGGAAGGGTGGTTGGCGAAAACTGTTGGTTAAAATCATAAGTGGGAAAAACTACACGAAAATGCCACCCCCCCAGACCATAGGTCACTCTCAGGTACCAAGCGTACCCTTGAGTGACGCACGCGGGAATTCCTCGAACAATGACCGTAGCAGACAATAACGTTAAGACGCGCTTCGGCTCTGGTGACCATATGAATGCAAAAATGTACAGGTTAAAAAGGGGCGAAGATTCTAAATCGAAAACGAGGCAATAAAAGGTGAAAGCAATTTCTTAGATTGAAAGACTACGAAGACTACGAAACGAACGAAGGCGAAAAAATACCAAGCGTACCCTTGAGTGACGCACGCGGGAATTCCTCGAACAATGACCGTAGCAGACAATAACGTTAAGACGCGCTTCGGCTCTGGTGACCATATGAATGCAAAAATGTACAGGTTAAAAAGGCGAAGATTCTAAGTCGAAAACGAGGCAATGAAGGTGAAAGCAATTTCTTAGATTGAAAGACTACGAAGACTACGAAACGAACGAAGGCGAAAAAATATACATATACAATAGAACTACATGCTAAGAAATCCAAGGGTCGGGCGGCCGGCATACCTGTCGAGGATTAAACAATACGTTATTTTAATAAGCAGAATAATTCTTTAAATAATAAAGTAGAAAGTATCACAGAACTTCATGAAATATTAATATATTGGAAAGAAAAGTACAAGGGGAAATGCATTACGCTTGGTCAGGCACGTTCGTTAAATCAACGAGAAACATTATTTCATACCTCGGAGACCAGGATTATTTGAAAAAATTGCCTCCATCACGCTTGATATCTTTATATCGCTTCACACTTTTTTCAACATTCCCTAAATTCTCCCAATTCTGCCACGATTTCACGAGCAAAGATGCTTTTCGTAAAAGAATACGAAATGTTGATCGACGAGTAAAAGAAAATTTGGAGGCTGAACAAACGTTCGGTATCTGTTCAAACGACACACCGTACTAAAAACTCTCTTTTTACCATTTTACCAATATTTAATATCGCTTCGGAATGTTTCTTTTTACATCACTAACACATGCTTCTAAATGTTTCCTAATGTTACGGCATATTAACCACGATCTCGACGGAGTGAATCGCTGAGAATGGAGTGATTTCTCTCTACTTGTCGCTCACAAGTAAATCGAACCGGCACAAACGTGCAATCAATCACACCCACATAAGCGATGAAACTTTCAGGCTGTTCGTTTTTCTCTCTTAGTCTTCCCTTCTTCCTTTTCTTTTTTTTTTCTTGCTTTCTTTACCATATAACGACATATAAATCACATTTAACGTTCTTATTCACCATTCCTTGCCATCCGTTTTCAGATCGGGCGAAACGATGACGAAGACAGAAGCGAGGAAAGCAATCCACCGCCATTAATCACACCTCCTCCTCCCAATCCGGACTGTGAGTAATTGCGAGAAATTCACCAGTTTATTTAATCATAAGTTCGCCCATAAGAAATATCCTGACTGCCGGCGACAACGTTTCGAGCGCCATTCAAATTCGTTTCTTTAGGAGCCGAAACTTCGTCACGAGCATCCTTTGTCGAACATGGTTCAAAGGAATTCTTCGAACATTTTAAAATAAACCTGCCTCGAGATTCTGTTAATGAATGAAATTTTCTTCGAATCAATATTTCGTATTATTTAAATCGTTCGTTTGGATTTTTCATCTTACACAGATTCACTTTGGATATTTTGGAAAAATGTTCTTTCGTTAAGTTTCTAGAAGGATAAAGGATGCTTTGTTGTCAATTTCTGTTTCAATTTGAGTCGTCAAATAGGAATAATTGTCATTTGTAATTTCTGATAATACATATCTCTTAAATTTCTTAGACAAAGGGCCAAAAGGTGATAAAGGTGACAAGGGAGAGAAAGGGGAGAGCGTTAGAGGACCTCCAGGACCGCCCGGTCCACCTGGTCAAGACGAGGTAAATAATTCTATCAGTATTAATACGTTAAAAGAAAGAATTGAACATAAATCATATTATTTACATAGGTTTGCACTACTGATAACCAAATTTCTAACGCAGAAGTAGGGATGATCTCGTTATCAGCGAGTAGATTATGATAATATCAAACCGCAACCTCCGAATTAATTAATATTTGCACACTTTCGAGAAAAATGTCACCAGAGAAAGAATTCCTTCTCGAAACTGTTGGAATTCAAAATTTGATCGTTAAAATATCAATCTCCTTAGCCAAACAGTTTGGAACGTCTTTCAATTATTTCAAAACCAATTGAACGTTCTAAAAACGGCTTCACATGAGCCACAGGTCCTCTTACATACTAATAAGTGTTTCCCATTCGCTCTGAAATACGGAATTAAATTTAAGGTAGGATTTAAAGTTGACTCGTAACCCGGCGTTCCTCGTCGTACGAATGTTGTGTACCACGTAGAATGCATAAATGTCCGCATAAATTATGCAAATTACGCATACCGAACTATATTATATACATATACCGTATCGCGCGTATTATATCGAGTATACGTATTGCCCTTCCGAAGATGTTCCATTAGCAATCCTTACACAAACCACTGAATTTCCGGCTGTAATAGTTCAGTAGTCCATACACGTATAAAGGGAGACCGAATGCGTTGTGCATATTGCAGGACCATGCGTTTGCATCAGGTTTCACTTACGACCACGTGCCGCTGTATTGTTTAGTATGAAAGAATATCGAATGACCTAGATAATGCTGGGCCATTTCACGTGATACAATGGCGGACGCCGAAAGAAGAAGTTAAATGGAATTATTATCGTTGAAGCGATTTCACTTGAAAGGGAGAGGCAGACAAATTAAAAAAAAAAGGGAAAAAGAAATTATTTGCATGTAACGTACTTTCACAGATGCACGTTCTATCGGTTACTCTCTGTGTTCGCAATGTTTCCTTCAAATAAATGAATAAAAAGTGCATTCGTCTTTTATCATGAAGTAACGACGAAGGTTTGCCGTAGATTATAATTGCTACGATCCCGCTGAACCTTTGTAACCGGCGAATTTATTTTCATAATTTAAAGCTGTTTTCCCTGAGAATTATTTAACGCGGCGTAATCTGTTCGTTACGTGAAAACGCGCTTTTTTTTCTTTTTTTCTAACTATTATCACGTGAAATATGCATTCTGTGAATTAACGTTTCGATGGCCTACATTCTGCTTGATGAAAAAATTACGAAGAGTAGAATTAATACGGATTTGGTTGGAAAGTTTTTCCGTCGGTGATTTTCGTCGGGATTAAAATTTTACTTTCCCTTTCTTTTCTAAATCGCGTGAAATGAAAAGTGCAACTTGAAAATGTTTAACTTTGCACATACTTGAAATTGCTGAATTATTAGAAAGCGTGAAGCTTTTACACCGCGATGCACAGTACGAAAGAAATAACATCGAAGCAATTTTTCCGTCGTTCCGTTAACGAGAGTTGTTCGTTGAATGTTTAAACCGCCGCGGAAATGTATACTTGCCAGTGAGGAAGATTCAGACCCAGAAATCTTTCATTACGTGAGATATGTACCTACGTACATATTTCAGCGATAATAATTCATTAGCTCTTGCGCATATGAAGCGAGCTTGAATGCATTCCAATCCGGAATCACTCATTTATCTTGCTACTCGAGCAAGCCAATTTAGCCAGCCAGCTGAAGTACTGGTAACCACTGCATGTAACATTGATTACAGAGGAACCGCTTTCACGGGATTCACTATCTTCCGAAATTATCGTCATACCGGTATGAACACGACTGTGTTTGTTTAACACCTGATGCGTTCAACCTCCGGCTTGGAAATACTGTTACTCTCCAAGTTCATAGACGGTCTCCTTCGTCGTATGCAAGCGGGGGGAAAAGATTGGAGTAATGTCGCGTTTTATCATTAGAGACTGCATGAATTGGCGGGGAAAAAATGAACGCATACAAACACGAGAAAAATTAAAAAATGTAAATATTGAAGGAAATAAAGAATCTGGTAGAATATTTGGTAATGAATAAGTATAGAATTAAATTGAATTGAATATTTTTTTTTTTTTTTTAGGAAAATAAGAACTCAACTTACTCGAATGGGGTGATATTATATCGTATATCACCTACTAACCGTCGCATCATAGTACGCCAGTTTATAATGCGTTGTTACCTATTAGGAACTGCAAAGTTAATTTCGGTATCGCTGTCGTTAACCGTGGTACAGTCGTGCATACAACACGGCCAGGTGTAAATGAACAATTACAAAGTCTCGTGGTAGAAGTTTTGTTATCCGGTAATTCGATTAGCTGTTAGTAACTCACGAACGCACGTAACAAGGTTTACCCTGCCGTGAACTAGCGAGTGTATATATTTGCAATGACAGACTGATCAAAATGCTGCAGGGTCCGCCAGGGAAGAAAGGAGAAACCGGCACGTGCACCTGCAATGCAACAGCCCTGATGGCGTCCTTTACGATGCCAAAGATGATCCAGGGACCGAAAGGAGAACAAGGAGTGCCGGGACAAGAGGGAAAACAAGGCCAGAGAGGGCTGACGGTATTGACGCTTTGTAAAAACCAAAAGAAAGAACGCTTGGCAATGAAAAAAAAAAAAAGAAACACCGAGATAATTCAATTAATGTTACCCGAATCGTCGACTAACTTTTTATGACAAATAAAGAATATTTCCATAAACGAACCAAATGATCCTTCCAAAACCTACGAACCCTGTTTTAACGTGAACTCTCTCTCTCTCTATATATTACATTCCTGGTTTCTACAAGTGCAACGCATACGTTCGAGCGAA
>NW_017100395.1:388128-411737 GCF_001263275.1 Habropoda laboriosa | reverse complement strand
TTGTCGGTGGAAATTCCTGTAAACAATTAATCGCGATGAATTGTGCAGGGTGCGCCAGGACCACCCGGAGAGAGAGGACTGGAGGGACCGCAAGGTCCTAAGGGTGACGAAGGAGACATGGGAATACTGGGGCCGGAAGGTCCTCAGGGGCAAAAAGGAGAACCGGGTCGCGACGGAATACCGGGTGAGAAGGGCGCTCAAGGACCTCCAGGACCACCGGGAAAGGGGGAATTCTCCGGATACGATGTAAGTAACGATGTTTGTTTTAAATTAAATTCGCCGGTGTCTTGCGGTGAAATGCGGGGTTTGCTGTTTACGGTGATAAATTCTGGTAGAATCCTTTTTACGCGGATAGTCAAGATCCTGGCGAAACGATTGGACAACATTTTCACGTTGCTCGTATTGTTGATAAATTTGTGAAACATAAAATACAGGTTCTAAAGTTCTACAAATTCTTTGACTGTCAGAGTGGAACACTTACACTACCGGCCAAAAGTTTGGAGTCACCTCCCAATTTTTATCAATACTGAATCTGCTACTAATTTTTTGTAGACTTGAAATTGATATTGCAGAGATAAATAGCAATTTACCTCGTATAAATTGGTTTGAATGATAAACAATTCTTAAGGTTGTTAACTTTTGTCTGGAAATTTTTGTTTAACTTACAACATACGGTGGTTCCAAACTTTCAGCCGATAGAGCATGTATATCAAAATTCAACCTTCTTCTGAATAACAAAGAATAGTACAGAATAATTTGAAACAATCTGACGTCTAGAAACGTACAAATATGTTCTAGAGACGTACAAAACCTCCAATGTTCAATTGAACCATGCTCTCGTAAAGAAAAAGGCCAAGATCGTTCTCGCAGGAGAACGTCCAATTCCGAGGTTCGTCCGCCCCGGCATAAAGCCCTTCAATTATCATTCCAGCGTATTCCCTTGGCCGTATAGTAACCGAATTTACATCCCAGTTGGGACCTTCGCCGGCCCTAAAACGTGTGCACGTTCGCGTCCAATAAACTAGCCCGATCCCGTGCATTCCATCGGACGAGAGAGGGAGAGTTTCCTAAGCAAACGAGAATATTAAGCATCGCGAACGGGTTAAACATCGCGTTCACCCGTCGTACCATTAATTTCTGTCGTTCCTCGTGAGCTCGTCACGAGGAAAATTCCGTGACGCTGCGCGTTTCCCTTTAGCATCGCACACGCACGCATCGTTGCGTTTCCCGCGTGTGCAACGCGGAAGAGCTGTGCGCTCTACCCCGTAGCCGCTCTGGAACACACTGGCCCCGGTGTGACTCGGTGAAATTGACGAAATCCCCGAATGCCTGGCCAGTTGGTAGGACACGATGTTCCTAGAGTGGCGCGTACGTTGCACGTTTTTACGACGTAAAGCTCGGGCTGCAGCAACTGTTCGCCCCGGTTGTCTCGAGCTCCGGAGGGGCGAGCACCGGCAGCAAGAAATTCGTTGAATGGAAATGGAACGCGATATCGGCCCGCGGGGAATAAGTAACCGTGCACGTAATAAAGGCGGAGACAAGTATCCCGGCTCTTTTCCTTCCTTCTGTTCCATTCTTTCGCTGCTGCCCTTTCTTTGCTCGTCCTGTCTTCTCCGGCAACCCTCCACCCGCCGTTCTTTCCGTTGTCGTTCCGCATGGCCCGTGGAAAAAGGAGGAAAAAGCGAATAAGAAGCCGTATGTTAACGTTTTACTGCGCGATAGGTTAGGATAGCGCATCGGCGAATGTGTGCTCCATCGGGGATGACCTATTTCGGAGGCCGGCGGAGAAATTAAATAGGGTGCGAAACGTGGCTGATGCGCCCCCAGGTGAAAAATGAACACCGCGTTTCGGTATTCCGTGGGTAGAATATGACGCGTGTACTATGTGGAACACGTAGCTCGGTTTCGTTGCTCTCGCGTGAATTTCTACACAAACTTCGGTATTATGCGGCTTTTGTCCGTTTTGCTCCCTTGGCCGTGACCGGTGGTGCATTGTTCATGGCCCGACCGATGATTGAGGTCCTCGAAAGTTTTCACGCGAGAAATAATCTTAATCCGTTGACTAATTGGGACGATTCTGAGCAGAATGGAGGCGGAGAGTTTGAATGGCGGAGCAATGAGAGGCGATATACGCGGAATTGTAGAAGAGATTGTTTATAGAAAAATGGTGTTTAGGAGGAGTAGCTAAAATCTGGAACATTTGAACAAATTTTGAAAATTCTAAACTCTTGAACGGGTAAATTTTTGTGGTAAATGTATCGTGGATAGTATTATTCTTCTGTAGTAATGAAAGTGTAGTTAATTATAATTAGAAGTAAAAGTAAGCTTTGTAGAATTATTGTTTAATAGTCTTTTGCATTAGTTTGTATTTCTTTATTGTGGGATTTTGAAATGCCTGTAAGATAGATCTCCAGGCACTAGACTTTACACAGACGTAGAAAGGAATTTCTAAGCGGCCTCTTACCTCCTCGATGGCCCTTTCCTGACAACGTCTGAAGATATTGCACAATACCTAAATTCTTGCTGGTAGATTGCGTAAATTCTTTCTCAAAGTTGTAATATCAATTATTGCAAATAGCTCCTGCTGTATTCTTTCTATTTTATTCTTCTTTCGTGCTTGTTATTTGTAGTAATTAAATTTACTTAGAAAGGCTGTAATCGAGTAATTTGTGAATTCTATAATAATCTACCATTTAACGTTTAATGCAAAATAATAAGAAAATGTTACACTTACTATAATAAAAAAACCGGGCGTGTCCGTACGTTAACGTTTACTACGAGAAAATAAAACAAATTTTTTAACGCGACATGACAGAAATTTCATTGAAGATATGTTTAAATTTATCAGAAAGTCGATAAAAAAGATATCTGTAAATCGGAAACAATTGAAATTAGTCGGTAAGAAAGAAAAACAGCGATAACATGGTGTGAAATCTTCACACGCACACAGGCAAACAAATCAAGAAAAATCCACAAAGGGTGAGTTTCGTCTAACGTCAACGACTCAATGAAATTATTATCGCGATAGCCCCAATCGTAGCCCGCCGCCGGAAGCGGCACGATTTTCCGTACTTTTCCGTGCTTTTAACGTACTTGGGGAACGAACAAAGCTCTTTCGAGTTTCCGACGTTTCAACAATTAGCAGGCGAGGTCAGGCCTCTCGTTTTGTTCTCGCGGCGTAACATTTGGAAGTGTGCCACCGGCAAGAATGAAACGAGAAAGAAACAAACTAAACGTAACGAAGTGCATGATTTTTTCGTGAATCTCCTCCTGGCCTTGCCATTTCAACCGTACGAATGTAGACCGTGAAACGTAATAACGTTAACGAATTGTTTAATATTGATCGATAATGACCACGTTTCTTTTCTTCTCCGTTGATTCATGCAAATGTAATTTCTCACAATCTCGGTAACTCTTTTTAAATTGTTAGATTCTTCGAAGTTTTAGATTCAACTTCTTTATCTACTTTCTCTGATCAAACTGGAGATTTTTGTTTGAATACAACTGATAACTTCTTTTCTACATTTCTTTGCTGTTTTTGTATTTTCGTATGGTCCATTTCTTACAATTTACGTAGTGTGACTTACCAATTACTTTTATTAAAATTGAAAATTTGCATTAACCGCAACGATCTGTGGAAAAAATTATGTTACCTCTCTTCAACAATTTTGCAACAGAGAATTGATAACTTTTTTCTTATTGCGTTAAGAAAAACAGAACTATTTCTACACTGATTCAAGTAAATTATTCAAATCAAGTGAAACAAATTCAAAATTAAATTCTCGAATCAACAGGAATGTGTGAAAATGTGAAATATCGATTAAAACGCAACCTGAAGTTAATTTCATTTTAATGGAAAAACGTGGTGTTTAATAGTAACGGAGCACGAGATTAGACAATATAAGAAAAAGTACTGTAACATGAGAAAAATTTGTATCGATTTTACGTTTTGCATAAATTCAGAAAATTTCAAGCAGGGATACGTGTATGCAAGCTTCGCAGATTTATTACTGTAATAATGTAACTATCGTACATTTTAGTTAATAGCAGCAAGCTAAAAATAAGAACTCTAGAAGCGAATTTATAACAGCCGCCGCGATGAATTATGCTTACGAAAGTTGAACTGTGCATAATTTAAACTGCTACATACATAGAAGATATGTAATTCTAAAATTTACTACATTTAATTAGACGAACTTTAATAGAATTCTACGAGTTTCTTTACGTACAGTTCTCTCCACACAAAAACATAAATTTTTGAGTATCGATTAGATAGATTTGACAGATTTTGAATTTTCAATATTTCTGAATGCAAAAATTTATGTTTTACGTTATTTATTGTTATGAACAATTTGTACATATGGATACCACTTACGAAATTAGTTATAGTTGGGATAAAAGAGTTTTAAAAATTGTGCAATCATTGGGATTTAACCTAAAGTTTGGCAATACAACACGGTAGGTGGGAATTTTACAGCTAACTCAGTGTTGTGCATTGTGGAGGTTGTAAATTTACATAAAGGAAATGTTTACGGGGATGTCAAATGTTGACTTTGAAATGAACTTATTGTTCGGAGTTTGTAACGGATAACGGACTCAACAGTCCGCATCTGGTAAACGGACTGTCTGGAAACTACCTTAGATAGTGGCGTATACATGTGTAGTTTATCGTGTTCCTCTTCACTAGAAACACCGACAAACCTCTGGCCATGCGAAATTTGCATTTCTACTTTTTTATCAACTCACAGGTTTGTTGCAAACGGGACGCATTGGAAAAATCGCTGTACTCACAGAATAGATCTAAACTACAATATTTTGACAGTAAAATAAATATAGTCATTTTTAACAATTGCTATTCTTTACTTTTAAATATATGCGTGAAACCCTATTTGTAAACATTTTCAGTAAAATTCAGTAGATTTCAGTAAATTTGCGTAGGTTTGAAAGGATTTCAATAGGTATGACTAGAATACAGTAGATGTCGATAGAATGCAACAGATTTCAGTAGATTTCACTACATTTTGCCAGATTTCGACACAATTCGATAGATTTCAGTAAATAAATTTTAATAAATTGCCGTGAGTTTCGACAGATTAGCAGATTACAGATAGAGCTCAATAGATCTCAGTACGATCCACATCCACCAAGTACATATCCCGATACTTCCGACCTGGAGTGTACACGAGACAAATGAAACAACCGTATCGCATCCGGCCCAGCTCCGCCTCTTCTATCTTATTAAACCAAAGAAATTGACCAACCACGACCAACACACTCGAAATTAATTTCAACGAAATCCAACAGATGTGCAGCAAGGCATTTAAATTAATTAAACCGCTTTAACGGTGCGCGCGTAGACCCGAAACTCGTGGAAAATCGCCCCCTCGACCGCCTTTTAACCCCCCGCGGAGGACTTTGCGACCTTGCTAGAGCTTCCGGAATCCCCGACAACCCAAGTACCTTCCTTGGACCTCGAGTGTTATCTTACGTGACCTGGTGCCGCGCCGCGCCGGTTCGTGCTCAAACGTACAGGCAGGCGTCCGATTTCCCTTGGGAATACAGAAACCAATTTCTAGGCTGTACCAGACCAGGTAAGGCAGGTGAGCGATTCGTGGCGGAGCTGGGTTTGCTTAGGAGAACGATTCACAGTCGTCGGAAAAAAATACACATCTACGAGGAAGAACGTTTTCCTGGTGTTGGGTTTTCTGTAGAAACGGTTTATGGCACGATCGACCGGGAACGGTTATTTTTGAGTTGAGGATTTTCGTTTATTGCTTTGCTAGATTTTTAGTAATTTGTGTCCCTCGCGCTCAATAGCCTACGAACATACCATAAAAGGCATATCTGTATGTAACGGTCCGCTTGCCGATTAGTCACCCGGAGGAAATTCCAGATTTTTGGGACTTTCCGTCCACCCCTCGAGACCGTCTCCCACCCTTCCAAGGTGACAGCGCGCTAAGGGCGCACTGGAAGGGAGGTAAAGACGAGCTGCCTTGGATTAAACGCGATGACGTAAAGGAATCTTGAAGATCTTACTTCGAGTTTTCCCTTTTTATCGCGGGGATGCCGAAGATGAATTTTATGCATGAACTCGCGTTCTCCTCTACGTCGCGTCGGTTTACTTTCTTCTTCGGAAATTTCAAGATTTTTCTTCTAAAAATAAATTTAAAGAAATTTCAATTATTGTTTTTAAATTGTTCTTTCATTGGGAATTTTCTAAAGCTGCGAAACAGTGTCAACCCTCGTACGCTCCTCGGGTGAAAATTCACCTAGCCTCTTTCCAGATGCTGTACTATGTCTGATTTCTCAAATCAGTCGGAACATTTGAACATGTTTTCTGGTTAAACGTAAGTGACAGCTAGACTGACAATGAGATGACGAACCGTTTGTGTACAATAGATGGTAAATAAATATTTTAGAACTGTCTAGTTTGGACCCCGACTGGCAAGATCGACCGTCAGAAACTCGCTTTGGTGAAAATTATTCGAGCGCGTAGACTACCATAGTTTCAGAATAAACGTTCCGATGTTTAACTTTAAATTGTCTGTATTAATAGGTAACATCAGTTTCATTGTTTCACCTTCTTGTGTACTTAAATATTAACGCGCTGAATTTTTTGAAGTTATATACATATAGGGTGTGCGTTAAAAATATTTGCATATCGCTGAGATTACTTGAACGTAAAAATGTGTTACAAATTCGGTGTATATTTAATACCAGACTAAATTTGACGTGCATTAACATTTCAGTAGATAAAAATTGGTGTGATAATGTAGCACAGTGTTCTTTAAAGGGAAAGCAAAATTGAAGGATCAGACAGTGAGGATATTAAAATTACACTAAAATGTATAATAAATAATTCGATAATGCACCATTATCAGTTAGTTTAATACAGTAT
This sequence comes from Habropoda laboriosa, assembly GCF_001263275.1. Lineage (NCBI taxonomy): Eukaryota > Metazoa > Arthropoda > Insecta > Hymenoptera > Apidae > Habropoda > Habropoda laboriosa. Next base: position 404,839 of record NW_017100395.1, on the reverse strand, counting down.
TATTTTTAAATAATAACTTTCAATAACTACCGCTTATTGTGGAATTAATTTAATGTTACACATTTTATATAGGAGTAAGGTGACTATTGAGAAATTTCTTACGTTAATTTCTACTTGCTTGTACGTTGGTAGTAAGGTCGTTGTGTAAAATGAAGCAATTTGACGTCATTCATACTAAACCTAGTCATTTCAATGACCGTGTCAGTCGTAGGTTAATTGTGTGTGCTAACCTAACGTTATGTCCAGCGGAATATTTCAGATACTCATTTTCGTGCCTTGGAAGATACTACTTGACGTTACGTTCAATTGAAACAGTCGTAGAATATGAAGATTTAAAAACCTTTAGATATCAAAGTACTATTATTAATTTAGACGTTATTCACGCTAGAAATAGAAAGTTATTTATGAAAAATGTCAATGTTTTTCAATTCGATGGATGACACAGATGTTCTGAAAGTAGTAGAACCTTATTTCACTTCCTCTCATAGTCACCCGTCTTCTATAATCGTGAAGTTCCAAAAATTACTATTTCTTAAGGACTCCCGAAGTAACGATTTTTGGGCAAATTTTGAAGCACGACTTTGACCCCCCGTCATTTCGTTATTCTTTGATATTTTTCAACTAGAGTGGAGGATACTCTACCTGAACTATTACGTGATTGGTCCCTCGTGGCATTTTTATCTCAGATGTTCCAAAGCTGAGAAAATTTTTTTCTTTCTTCTTCGTGCAAGAGTTACTTCCGGTACACGTCACACGATAACTACACTGTATTTTACCAGCAGAAAAATTAAGCACACAGTGAAAGATACGAGCAACAATCGTACCAAGTTTCATTTCAATAGCTCTGGCAGTTTTCTTGCAAAAAATTCCCAAAGACAGCTACCGCTCGACCGTCTATACGCGAGAATCCCGTTGAAACGAAATCTGAATAAACCGAACGCATAGACACATCAATTTTCACGTTAGTCGAGGCTATCTTGTTGACTTATCTTCGGAACTGACATCCCACGGCTCTTCAGTCACCGGAAATCTGCTCGAAATATACCGGCTACGATCTGTCGTTGGATAAAGGAAAAGAAAGAATGCCATCGAATGCCAGCCTCTCGATAGCCGGAGAAAGTCCGAAAGTTTTGAGGGGTTGGCGTGACATATAAGGGGAGAGAACTGTGGCGTTGATAAATAGGCGTTCGGAGACTCTAGACGAAAGAAAGAGGAGCAAACGTTCGATTCGTTTCCGGTCACCGGAACCTCAGACCCTGTATGATGGAATTAAACACGCAAAACACAATATCGACCGACGTTTTTCCCGCGACTGTTTCGCTATCGAAACGCACCCCTCTACTCCATCCAGTGTCGCTCTTTTCACGATCCCCTGGCTGCTTTTTTTTTTACCGTGATTTGAAATTTCGTTCGAGCACCCGTGTCGATTAATTTCGAATGGTACGATGGCCATTTCAAACAAACGGCTTCACCGTTTAATAAATACTCAGCCGAATGCGGTTGTTGCAATCGCCAATATAAATATTGACTTGCGCTAACCTCGCGTGTAATATTTGCGTGATAAAATATTGCTGATGAATGGGCGGTAAGAATTCACCGCGAATAATCTGTTTGTTTAGATGTGAAACTTATCATAGGGAAACATACGGTTCTATTAATGGAAACAAATGCTGTTTTACGGGAGAAAGAAATTTTAATGGAGATTAAGGGTAAATTAAAGGCAGATGTTGCGTGAAACTTGAGGTATAGTAATTCTACTGTACTTTTTCAAAGGTAATTGGAAAAATAATGTAATTGTTTTTGAATATAGACAAAAATTATCACGTCGAATTAGATCTATGAAAAGTAGCACCACAGTACTACATTTGGAGATTCCCTGAAGCCAAAATGTCTTCAGTTAAATTATTTCTGAGCATTTTTCCTTTAGTAAGCATTAAGTCAGCTTAAGGAATACACGTTCAAACGTGGTGGACGTTTGTATTTACAAACAGCGCGGATGTTTAGGTGTTCCCATGCACCACTCTGTACAGCGTACATTGTGTAAGAGCATAGTTAAACAGGATCTTTACAAGCGTAAAATAAAATCGATAACGATGCATTTGATTTACGCAACGTCCAAAGAATACGGCGGCTCTGTTGAAGTCGGAGAAATAAGTAATGAGCGATATTCTGTTCTTCGCGCCGTTGACCGAACCGTTTTCAATAGCTCTCGAAGATATTGAGTAATTCGAAGCCACGGTAAGTTCCCGACAAGACGATCAGTTTATTGTTTGCTTTGCAAACAACTCCTCTAACTGGAACCGAGAATAGGATAATAGTTGAATTGAACATTGGAGAGTATCGGAGTTGAACATAGACAATTGTTTGAAGCGGGGATTGTTCGTCAGCGACCATTAGACGATACAAACGGGCAGGTGGCACGTCGGGTCGACCGGCTGCTTTTAGCTTTACGACCTTATACCAATGATTAAACAGAGAAATTTCGGCTATTATGCGCATGCAGCCCAGTTGGAAACCTCGAGGCATTTATAGGGTGAGTAATAGTTCCATATTTAGAGCAACTTTGGAACGAAAGCTTCTTTCGAGATTGTACCGGTATGCTACAGGCATTCGGTCTTCCACTCTGTGGTGTGCTGAAATTTATCGCGAAACTTTGTGATGAATATGGAACGACAATTGTATTACTACAATTTCTTCCTTTTACGTTTTAATTCACTTCCGTGTATCTCTTGCGTACATTCTAAAGGAACAATTCTGGTTAACGTCGTGTCACTTTGTTTAAGATGTCCAGTGATTAATGTAGCTGATTTATGAACAGACAGATTCGCAGGTTAAAAGGATAAACAGTATTACAGTAAAAATTCACTTGTTGCCTTGGAATTCTTCTACGTTCTATAATAGAAAATGTCTTTTCGTCCAACTAAGAATTTCGATAGCTCACTATTTCTACGAAAGATTTCTCGAACCGGGAAGAGTACAAATATATATTTGAATAAGTTATGACTGTAACTGGAAATATGAAAATTTGTCTGTGCCCGATAAAAATGAACTTGAAATATCTAGACGGAAGGCATTACGATGAGACCAGGATTGCCGGGACAAAAAGGCGAAGCTGGCCTTCCAGGAAATCCAGGACCAAAAGGAGAGTCGGGAATCGCTGGTGAGAAAGGTGTCAAAGGCGAAACAGGACACAGAGGTGCGAAAGGTGACAACGGGAAAGAAGGTCCGTGGGGAATTCAGGGATCCAAGGGTGAACCTGGTGCTCCGGGATCACCGGGGCTTCCTGGTGCACCAGGTGAGAACGGAAGGCCGGCGGAAAAGGGTGATAAAGGCGATTCAGGACCAGAAGGGAAACCAGGTCTATCTGGAGCACCTGGACCACCAGGCTTACCTGGATTAAGCGGTCCTGGAGGAATCACTATCGAAGAATCGAGTAAGAAACATTTCTATTAAACAACACCGTTATCCAAGATCTCCCAGCAATCGTAGTTATAAAACAAAAATCGAAATTACAAGTTAACCCTAGTACGATCTTTCGATAAATTTATTCGACAATTTAGACTTATTTTATTCACAAGGAATCAACCCTGAATACGAGAGCAAGTTTTACCGAATTTTACCTATCGTTTCTCGTAACAGATGTCAAGATTCCTTTGAAAAATTAAATACCTACTCGGCAAATGTAATTTCTCAAATTTAAGATCTACGCTGCATCGTCAACGAATTCTCGAGGCTCGTAATTAAAATTACAAAAGTGAACACGACAGCCGGGTGTATTTCAGAAACACAGAGTCCCGAAGTAACATCTGAAACGGTCGCGTTCGTTTTTGAATTCCTCGGATGAAACTTATTCCACCTCTTTATGTACTCCGTGTTCTTCGCGCGAGAGGTGTCTTTGTTTAACCCGGTGAATTAATTAGTGTTAAGGAAGAAGGGCGACAAGGGCGACATCGGTGCGCCAGGAGACAAAGGAGACAAGGGCACGAAAGGCGAGAGGGGAGATAAAGGTGACGTTGGACCAGCCGGAATTCCTGGTGTGAATGGCTTTCAAGGACCTCAGGGCAACAAAGGCGTGCCAGGGAAGAACGGAACATCCGGGGCCACCGGAGCAAAGGGTGAAAAAGGTGAGAGAGGTCCACCAGGAGCCACGGCCATAGTGAGCTCCGGCGATTACATCACTATCAAGGGTGAAAAGGGCACGGAGGGCAAGAGGGGCAGAAGAGGACATCCTGGACCGCCAGGACCTAAAGGACCACCTGGGAAACCGGGAGTGATGGGAGAAATTGGGTTACCTGGATGGGTGGTATGAGAAAATTTCTTTCACCTTTTTTCTCGTCCTTCCCCCCCTCCCCCCTTTATCAATCATCTAGTCTATCTCCGTTTGATTTCCCTTTTACGCGCTGGAAGGATTTTAAACAATTATTTCGTTACTTCTGCTCGCACGAATTGTCGCATGTTATTCAGTCAAAATCTGCGCTTTTTCCCCATTCTTTTTTAAGTTTACGTAAAGTGTCGTATTGTTATATTTAAAATTATTTTTTACTTGAAAGATGACACTTGAAGAGTCCCTTCGTTAGCACATCGTTATTCGGAATAATGCAGAATAATTTTGTCAAGTGCAAACGAGACGAAAATTCTCTTTGGCTCTTTTTAAACAAGTACTTTTCACATTTTCAGGAAAAATCAGTATGATTAAAATGAACTTTTCGATCTACTACCTTTATCGTACTTTTTAACGAACTAGTATAAGCAACGTGAAACATTTACGAGTGCTACGAAGTGACTCTTCTAACTTCCCACGTCATCGTAAAATCGGACAGATAATTGTAATACACTCCGTTACAATTGAAGCAATTAACAGTTAACCATATTCGCTTGAAAATCTAACTGTAAAATCGTAATATTCTTTCCCCATTGCTGCGTGCAGAATACGATGAAAGTGAGTATTACGTAGCGTACCTGCAATCGTAACGGTACCAGAATATAACGAGATCGTAAATTAAATCCTCGAGCTGCAGGACCGATTGATGTCGCCGCAGTTAAAGGGTTAGACCACCCCTGAGGCCTGAAAATCTCACCTAACTTCTGTATTTTAAGAAAATAATCAACTCGATCGTACGCTGTATTCCGTTCTGGGTTTCTGCAAAGTAAAGGAGTAACGGTAGAAAAACCGCAAATGTTAATTACCATTTGGAATATTTAAACTTTCTCCTCGTACCTGAATAACCATTAATGTTTCGTAAAACTCGCTTGAACGACGAAGCTTTCAAACATGACAGTAATTTCAGATCCTTAACCAAAGAAACATGTTTACTTCGACTCCTGACCGATTTTACGATCTCGCTATATCGTGGCTCGTACCAACAAGTGCGGACGCCTCTATTACGATCATTTTAAATCGCCTCGCACTTTCGATCAAATGACCCTTTAATTACTGGAAAACGTGTTAGCGGATTAATTGCCTGGAGCGACAATGTGATAATCAGGTCATAAAATTAGAAATCACTGTAATCGGACGAGGTGTATACTAGATTGAACTGCACGCGAGATTAATTAAAGGGTTAATGAATATAGAATATTCATGAACAGGAAGGTAGAACATGAACGCTATGTATCGGTAACTACTTCTAACAGGGTCATCCTGGAACTCCCGGACTTCCTGGACCAGGGGGGCCCAAGGGAGAAAAAGGAGAGCCCGGCAGGCCGAGTCCTTACGGAGTTTCTGTTGGCGTAAGTATAATTTACAGTTCTTCGTCAAAATCGGTAGTGTAAATGCTCGGAAACCGTTCCCCTTTTGAAACCCATGAGACACGTGTTAGCAGAGTAATCGACGTTTTCCTTAACCCCTTAACATATGATTTCTTTTCCGACTGTGCATCTAAGCGTCAGCCATTTTACCGTTCTAGTCCTGTATCCGGCAACAAAAACTACTCTATTACAGAGTAATTACATTTAGCAATCCTCGGCCCTCGAAATTAAAACGAAATTAAGGATTAAAGTGAATCTTTCTTACAAATACAACTGTTTTTCTCACATCTTGACCGGAATCCCTGCCACGAGTCTGACTGGTTGTCATAAGTCAAGGGGTTAATCCTGCGTAAAGCTGCGTCTATACTATACGCAACAAAACAGCGTTACAAAATAAATTATTTTATAAAATATCAGATATCAGATAAAAGTCATTGACAGAAAGTTCGAAAAAAGAAAGAAAGAACATTTGTTGATAAATCTAGCAGAACAAGTAGTATCATCTTTTACACTTTGCAAGCATCTTACCAATACTTAGGTGGACCGGAATTAATGCCAGGGAAAAGTCAGACGGCAAAGGGAAACTGTTAAAAAGTTTCCCTACCGCGAAACGAATAAGGATAATGGATGCATTTTTTATCCTGTCTCGTAGCGGGTGACAGGTTAAAGTGGAGATGTGCACGGTGATCTACGACTCGAGTTGTAAACTTTCGGAGATTGCCGGAAAGGTCATTCTAAGTAAAAAAAGAAAAGGAAAATGTTACACGAGCACGAGTTCATATTTCCTGGCAACGACGTGTAATTTTCAAACACGCACCTGTCTTCGAGAAAAGAAATTTTGTACGAATTTTCGATCGTACACGACGAAAGTGTAAACGTGAAAGAAGACAGCAAATTCAAGCTTCTTTCCACTTTCTCAATTTTCCTCGTGTTTTTCAGATACACGATTTAATACTTTGGAAAACTGTTTAATCACAACTACAGACGCGAAATGGCTCGTACGAGAGAGACTGGAACATTTTTTAGTCGGAACGACCACTCCTGGAAGCTCGCGAAACTTGTAACGGTGCTCGTAGATCACACTGTACACCAGCAAGTCTCATTGAACAAGCCGTAGAACGCAAGGGGTGACGGAAATTAATGCAAGTGTGCGGTTGACGCTTGCTCGCCTCCCTTTTTTCCCTTCCCTTCTTCGTTTTCGTCTTTATCGACTAGCGAAGCCACGACTCGATTTATTCTACTCCCTCCCCCTCGAAGAGAAATTCGTCGAGATTTCACCGAAGCCGTGTCAAGTGACAAGCAGGACCGAATGCACATGGCAGGGCTTAATTCACCACACTTTTAGTTTAAAAGCTGCGCGAACGTAAGGCAAACACCGACGGTTTTGTTGTGTTCTGGAACGGCGCGCAACGAAAACGTGTCCCGTGATTTATACCGATTTCCATTCCGACGAACTTGCTTCGAGTATCTTTTACCCGTGAATCGTAAGCGTTTCTTCGCTGGCGTCGCATTCCTATTTAAATTGAATGATATAATACAGGGGCTTGAATCGAAGGCGTTATGGAGATTTGTATGGAATCGGTTTTTCAAGATTTTCTGCCTCCTCGTATTTTTAAACGAACGTCTACTTTTCCTTCGTTGTTATATTTTGTATGAAAATAAAGTTTAAGGTTGAATTTAATTTTCTGTGCAAGAGCAGATAAAGTTTGAGATTTTTTTCGTAGATAACTACTGAATGAAAAGTACCAATTTTTTCGGAGGATATAAACGTAACTTTCATCTATTTTCTACAATTTTAAAAATTGGAGATATCTCCTTGATAACGCGTTCTTCGCGTACAGTAGACTGGGCAAATTTACATTTACACGCTTGAACAATGTGTAGGTAAAAGGTGACAAGGGAGACGACGGGTTCCCTGGGATTCCCGGGCAACCTGGGCGAGACGGCCAAAGAGGACCACCGGGACCACCTGGAACACCGTCCCAAGGAAATTATATTCCTGTTCCCGGACCTCCGGGACCTCCTGGACCACCGGGACCACCTGGACTGTCTTTGATTGGACAGAAAGGAGAGCCAGGAATCGGCAGAGGTCACATGTACGGTGAGAGGGACTACTATGGAGTTAGACAAGGTACGAGAAACTTACTGTAGAACGTAATCGAAATTACGTCAGGCTTGTTTAAACTGATTTTGGAAGCTATATTCGTTCATCCGTCTGTCGTTGACGTCTCGTTCTTTCTGGTCCGTCCTTATCAACTACTCGCTTCCTAATCCGTTCTAGTACAATCTCTCTATTCTTATTTAACGCGTCCTTATATACAAGCCTTGACGCCCCTCTCTTGCCTCCGGGAAACCCTGACACAGGTTGGGGGTTTCTACGGAGAAAAGTCAGTGTCGCACGTGGCTGGGTCCTTACCTGACCCAGCCCTTAGCGCGTGGGGGTGTCAAGGCGTTGGGACCTCTCGGTCTGCGGGTCATAAACCAGCACGAGCCCCAACGCTCTCTCGACCATACTCTTACAAATGTATAACTATGAAACGTCTAAAATCTATCAAATATGTAACTAAAATGTCTAAAAATGCGTAAGCTCTATAACTCTCCGAAGAAGATACAAAATTACGAGGATAGAGTAACGTGAATGGCGTGTTTAATGTTAAACAATAATTTCTTGTTTACTATGCTGCAAGGAGCTAGAACTAGTTTGGACGAATTAAAGGCACTCCGCGAACTAAAGCAACTAAAAGAGCTCAAAGAGCATTTAGGTAATGCATACTGAACATGAAATATTCTATATCGATGTTTCCGACAAGTACATCATTAATATCCAATGCATGTTTCGAAAGATCGAGTAACGAAGTTTAATCCACTTCTGGACGTATCTCTTAATTATCTATGAAATTTGTATAAGGTGCTGCAACCGCTGCGACCAGAGGTCCTCTAGAAAGCACGACAAAAATCGTACCAGGAGCAGTGACTTTCCAAAACACAGAAGCAATGACAAAGGTGAATCCTTCTATAATGTTAAAAAAATTTCGTTCACGTACATTCCAGTGATATATGAACGATACAACGTTGTTGCATATTTAGATGTCTGCTGTCAGCCCAGTTGGAACACTAGCTTACATCATAGATGAGCAAGCTCTACTCGTCAGGGTGAACAATGGCTGGCAATATATAGCAGTTAGTATGAAATTTTTGCATAATTTATTATAGTTAACTACTTAGAAACATTAATCTAAATTCTGTGAAGAATATGTATTGATAATCTGGGCCTACCAAAACTGTAACTTTAAAATCTAAAATTACTACAAATATTCTATTAAATGTAATCTACTTTTTTAATTTCTCACGGTTGTTCCATACTTCCGTGTTGTTTAAAAACGTCGTTTAATTTGCAACCCTTAAACCCTAAAAGCAACCTTTAATTCGTTCTCTAATTGATTTTACAAATTATACCGTATCAATTCAATGTAAACTATTTATACTACGTTCTATAGTTGGGCTCGCTTTTACCAATAACTACACCAGCACCACCGACCACGTCACCGCCCCCAGCGAATCCACCTTTCGAGGCTTCCAACCTGGTCAACCAGATACCCGTAAAAGCAGACGGAACAGGGGTGAGTGATCTTAATCCTGTTGAGTGTACAACGTTATCGATAAGAGGTAGACTAATGTATTACCTAATTTCGATTGAATTTTCTTTCTGCTGCGAAGTGGTATCCACGAATGGTAAGACACTAGTACGATTAATCTGTTAACATCATCCCTTACCCTCTTTCACTTCTCTCTTACAGATATTTCGTTTCGTTACATTTTCCTGAAAAATTAAACGTAGCAAATTTTCATATCGTGTCAAGCGTGTATTACACCTAATTTCTCGTATCAGAAATTTTGATCACGAAGGACAGTAAATACAGGAGTAAGTCAAAATTTGTGTGGGACGTGAGGTGAGAGTGTTTGGGCCGAGTGATAGTTGGATCGAGTGAGTTGCGAATGAAGAGCGTTTGGGCTGAGTGATAGTCGAATCGAGTGAGGTTTTGGACCGAGTGCCAGTTCTTCTGAATGAGAGTGCACGCGAGATAAGGTAAGAGTGTGTGAATACGTGTAAAAATCTGTGACAAGAGCGAAGAATGTGAAAAACGAAGGTTCATCTGTGTAATCTAGAAACGAAACCGCATTCCTAGCGAAGCTTGAAACACCACTTAAATTATATCCCTACATTACGAAGTAGAAATTTATTTTCTGTCATAGCAGTTCATGAATTAACACAAAAGATTGCTGATCGTGTTAAAACACAAGAACACGTTCATCGGCTGTACTGGAAATCTGTAAAGCACCTTGTCAGAATATTTTCCGACGCAGCAATAAACATCAATTTCTAGAAGAATGTCGCGTCGATATTACAATTTCTAGTTGCGTATGGCTGCTTTGAACGAACCGTTTACCGGAGACATGCACGGTGTACGAGGAGCTGACTACGCTTGTTATCGACAAGCGAAACGAGCTGGTCTGAGGGGTACGTTCCGTGCATTCCTCAGCTCCAGGGTGCAGAATGTCGACAGCATCGTGAGACTCGGAGATCGGGATCTCCCCATCGTTAACATAAAGGTAATTCGCAATTTAAAATACACCGATCTACGACCAATTGTGAGAAATATACACCGAGTCTTTTCACTTTCAATTCTATTTATTTAACATTTCCCATAAGAGTATTACACATGTTACTCGAATCTTCAGGGAGACGTACTCTTCAACTCGTGGAAGGAGATGTTCAACGGCAACGGGGCATATTTTTCGCAGAACCCGAGGATCTACAGTTTCAATGGAAAGAACATCCTCTCTGACTTCGCATGGTAATTATCTGACTTCTTTATACTGTTATGCAACATAACAGGATGGTAATTAATGTTCTAATAGTTGAAGGATTATCGATAAAATTGAAAATACTTAAACGCAAGAACGTGTCTACCGTATCTCCAAGATTTTCTTGCAATAACGTTCTAAAATCTTGATAAAATTAAAAAAAACAAAGTCGTTACATCGTAATAACCATTATCTAGCAAACGTTTAATTTCCCTGAAATTTCAACCGAATGTTTTTCTATTTCTTCAGGCCAGAAAAAGTAGCGTGGCATGGTTCACACAAATTAGGGGACCGGGCAATGGACACGTATTGCGACGCTTGGCATTCGAGCAGCTCAGATCGCTACGGATTAGGATCACCCTTAACTGGAGGACGCCTCTTGGAACAAGTTCGTTATTCCTGCGACAACAAGTTCGCGTTACTCTGTATAGAAGTGAGCAGCGAGACCACAAGAAAGAGGAGAAGCGTCGAGCTTGTGGAGAACGAGGACGAAATGTCGGAGAACGATTACAAAGAATATTTGGATTCTCTGATGGAAAACTAACCCTCCCTTCCACCTTTCTCCCTTATTCCACCCCTTCTGTATCATCCCTCTATCTATGTCTCTGAACACACGTAAACAATACAACAGCAACACCAACAAAACACAGTTTCGCTCGACGTTGTGTAAATAGAAATCGAGATGCGTCAGTCGTGTACCGTTTCTATTTGATGGGATCGATTAAAAAGCAATGAAAGAAAAAGAGAAAAAAGTAAGAAAAAATGAAAAGAGAACCGTTTTCAAACGAGATTAACCGATAACGTTGACCATCTCGTTTCTAAAAAGGGCGAAATCTATCTTGTAATTCCAAAGGTTATATTCCTAATCGTGAGTCATTAGCCAACGCTTTATACGAATTTCCGTTCTCTCTTTAAGAAATAAGACTGATCGTCTAGACATCGTTCATCAGTGTTTCATATCGATTACTCGCCTGTACTCTTAATCCGTCGTCGCTAATCGAGTGTCGGAAAAAACTCGGCATCGCGTTTTTCTTCGGCGCGCATAAGTCAACCAACTCGACGCCATTAGGGGTTCCCTACATCACGATAAACGTCCAGTACTTAGATCGTTGCTACGAGAGGAGATTCTTCACTAAGCGTGGCACAAGGATGTCCGCCACCCGAGTCATAATTTTACCGTTAAGAGATAAAAGGAATGGGACAAAAGCAACAAAAAGAAGAAGAAGAGAACAATGAAGAAGGAAAAAGAGAAGAAAGAACCGTAAGAAACTAACGGCTGCCCTACGACCTAAAATAACATGTCGGAATTCATATCCGCGATCGAATTGCATTTACACTTTAGCCAATACATATGAGTGTGTATGTTAGATGTAAGAAACAGGTCGATTAAGAGAGGATTCCACACAAAAGACCATTGAGTTTCACATATTTGGAATCCGGATTTATGCTCCGTGTATAATTCGCGGCAGACACACGTTTGGTGCGATAGAGTAATTGCACAGAGATGATACCCGGAGTTGTAAACCGCGAGCAGACAGTATACATAATATATATACATATATATATATTATGCAAGAAAAGGATCGTTAGAAATTGGCCTAACCAGTTGTGTGAACAGTTGTGGAATAAGCTTTCGAAATTACTCGGCGTATGTGTAGCAATATTTTATAACTTACGTATAGTTCTCGTTCGAAAAAAATAAATAAATAAATAAAAAAACCACATTACCACTCCGCGAGCTGTCGCTATCTTAATCGTCGTTGGCCTCTGCTTTTACATCGAGCATAAATCGAGCCTAAGTCAGTGTCTATAATTCAAAGATACGATATATTACTAACGTTAAACTAATTTATTACGATTAAATAGAGAGAACGTCGGTCTATACCTTTAGGTTGTCAGCATGCTTGTTGGCGAATCGATTTCGTACCGAAAAATAACAAAAAAAAAAAAATATGAAAATTCCCTCGATGCCGTAACTGTAGATCTTGACGTACCGATGTAAAACCAACTATCCTTCGATATAGTTTGCACCGAGGACCGTTTTAGTTCGAAATTTTGTATTATTTGTACACTTTATTATTGTCTTTCTAAATAAACGGCGGAAAGTGCATCTAATGGAGTCTTGAATCGCATTCGATCTGTTGATACCATGTAACGTTTCCATATTTTTCGCGTAAGATAGACTTACTGAAACAAAATTTACCCCGGACACCCTTTTTTCTTTAGAAATTCTTTAACTCTTTTTTTTTTTAAGAACTTCCCTTGTGAGTTTCTATTCTATTGTACTTTTTTATTTCTAACAGTAACGGTACAATTGAACAATGAAAAAATGATTAAAAAATAACATTTATTCCTTTATTTTGTTGTATTTTATTTGATATTTGTCATCATTGTTGATACACATATAAACATCTTGCGCGTTTTCTCTGTATTATTTTATTATGGCATTTATTTATTTTTCTACCGGTAAATTCTATTCCATTTACTATTTGTTTAGAAAAACCTATTTCATTGTGTTCAACTGCAGTAGCTCTTCTGTAAATATTAGGTGAAACTAACTGATGAAATGAATTTTCAAGAAATCTCTTCCTTATTACACGTGTGACAAGTATTAGGGAATTAAAAATCCGTGTTCTTAATATACGTGTATTAACGTATTTTAATTCGTATAAAATTTAGGCTTCTTACTTTTTTGTAAATTGCAATTTTTCTGTATTATTTGGGCCCTTGAGAAATAAAAACTCGCGTAACTATTACATTAAAAAAATGAAAAATGTATACAAATTTCGATCAAAAATTATAACCCTCTGCCTGTTGACCCTCAAGCCTGGTAAACAAATGGATATCAGAAATCAATGACCCCCTTACAGATCTACAAATATGCAAAGTTGGAAGGAACTCGAAGGTGGGTAATTTCACATGGTTTTTGAGTAGATTCCTTTAACTGAGCATGGGTATACACGTTTGCAATGTACCTGTGTAAAAACAAAGCTATTTGCTGCACTCTGTCGAGCCATCCTTGGACGGGAGAGCCTGCGAATTAATTACGAGAACCACAGGAAAGATCACTATGGTGTAAACATAGTTAGTGGTGTGAGTGATTTCACTGTGCTCCACGACTGCAAAAGGAACACGTACAATAGTACTATAGAATAGGAAATTATAATAGGAATGTAATATTGGGATTCATAAAAAAAAACCATTAGAAAAATTGTAAAAGTGTAATTCACGTAGTACTGTACATTTCTTAAGGTACACATTTTTTGTTTTTATATTTAAATACTCTTTTAAGAGACACTTAAGATTTTAAAACAGCTAATGCTTCCGTGAACTTTAAACCTTCCAAAATATACGCCAAATTTTCCATAGATGCATCCACGTCTTCTTCAGCCCAAATTTCTAACATATTTTTACATTGCTCATACGGTGTTGGTTTGCTTTGAAAGAATGTTATCTAAAAAAAAGAAACAAATACGTGACTTGGCTGTTTATGCTCTTTCTTTCTCTACGCTGGGTTGTTATAAAGTTTGTTTACCTCTTCGCTGGTATAGCCAAGCTTGGTCGCTAGCTTCTTCCAATCGTTTTTCAGAATCTCCGATAACTTCGCCACCATTTCAGGCGTGACCTTTGTTAATTTTCGTCCTTTTGGGTCTGTATTCTCGGATTCAACTTGTTCAGTTTCTGGTTTTAAAACATCTTCATTGAATTCTTGGTCGTTTGCTTCTGGAGGTGGTGTTTCTTCTGTTTCTAACTTTATGTCCGATTGTGTCTGCTGTAAGTGTTACAGATAATTTATTTTTAAATTTAAACAATACCTTATATGAATTAAGAGAATTAAAGTATTATACACACTGGACGATCTTTAGCAATTTTCTTAATCATCGTTTCAAGATATTCCGGCAGTTTATTAATGGGATAATTCCCATGAACAAAAAAGTGAGGACTACGTCTGGCTAATAATCTTAATGCTCTCCAACCGAAATTTCCATCGTTTACTTTCCTAAGATAAATACATACAAAATAATACTGTAGAATAATTAATAATTAATTTAATGATAGTAAATAAATAAAAGAGGTACTCACTTGTATTCATCTTCTACCATTGCATTAGGATCTAATTGCATGATAGCTTCTTCAAAATATGTCTCCAAAGATGGAAGGAAATCTCTGTCTTTGGATTTGCATGCTTCAAGGTTATTAGGACACAGATTCCATAGTTTTGTAAGTTCTGGACTGTAGAATAAAGTTAATTATGCATTTTACAGAAAGATACATATATAATATTTCAAAGAGTTGCTTACTTTCCCATGTGATATTTTCCTACTGCTTGAGCATCTCTAATAACATCTCCAATTCTACGTCTTGGTCTTTTTGGTTTCTTTAATTCTTCCATATCAGCATCAGACTCTTGAGCAGGCTTTTTAAATGGTGGACACCCCTCATTTTTCCAAGCATTCCAGTGCTCTTCACGCTTTAATATATTTTTAACAGTTTCTGCAAATGTTGGACCATCTGGAGGTGTTTCTGTCAGTAAAGCATACACTTGGTCTGTGGTAGCCTTTACCCAATCTACTTGGTCTGGCTTCAGTTCATGTGTTTCACTTAAAAATTACAAAAGTTATTGAAACTCTGAGATATAAATAACTTGACACACTATTTAAGGAAAGCAGACCTTGTCTCATAGCCACTGGCAAGGAAGCTTTGAAAAACAAACATCGTTTTATAGCTTTCAAAGTCATTTTACTAATAATTTATAAAGTGTGCAATTCTATCAAGAGGAATTGTGAATTCAATTGTAGTAAGATACAAGTGTACGTAATAATGTACATAATTTACAGATACTTACGCTTTAAACTTTACAGTGCTATTAAGATATTGGAAAAGAATGAGAAATTGGAGCAATACATATCGCCTAAAATTTGAATCAGACAGCTGTAGTTCCAATAATTTCTGATTTGTTAAATATTTTGCAAAATAAGGAGTTTCCTTATGAGATCCTTCCGCTGAAGAATCAACTTTTACCCAAGTTGAAGGATAATTACGTTGTTCTTCCAATTTGAAAGAAGAAAATGCTGACAGCACACTTGAAGCATGCTAAAAAATAGAAGACTTATAAAAAAATTCTACAATTATGATGAAATAATAATATAAACTTACTGCTGAAAATACTTTCCAATGCATTTTGCTATAACACTGATTTGGATTTCTAAAGAAATCTTGTAAGGCCCAAAACTTTCTATACAAATTATAATCAATTGGCACTTTTGTTTCTGATTTATCATCATCCTTTGTTATTTGCTCCAAATCATCTTTCTCTGATTTTTCAGAGCCAAATTCTGTTTGATTTTCCAAGTTAAATTCACTCACAATATTAAGACCAGATCTTTCAGAGAAAGGAAAGAACTTTGCTAAGAATAAAAGAATCCTTCCACAGAATACAGTTTGTTGTGATCGAGATAATCTTCTAAGTAAGTCATTGCACATCCTCAACAAATTATTTTTACAAGCACTAAAGAACAAATCTTCTTTCCATACAACCACATTATTCTCAACAAAAGTGAAGAGCTGCTCACACCTATCAAGTGTCATGGAATCAAATATATCACCAAGCAACATCACTGGCATGCTTGCAGTTGCTAAGTCTTTTCTGCATAATTCAATGCAAAATGTAATGTAAGTTTCAAGTAATTGCACATTACTTGATACATTTTCAGATAATATTACAAGAAGAGTATCTCTTAATGCTTGGTCAATTGCAGCTTTTCTATCATTATCATTTGCACATCGTTCTGTGCATTTCTTTTGAAACGTCTGTATATCCGACACTTCGAAACATTGTTGCAAATACTCCTAAAAAGTGAATGAAAATATTTAAAAACAAAAACAACATAACCTCAAAATTGCTATCAATTATTATGATCCTTACACTATACTCCTTTCTTAACACTTCGAACATAGCCATTATATAAAACAAACTTATATAAATTTATTTGAAAATATGAATACTTCTACTACATGTCAAACACAGTACGTAAAAACTATCAACAATAACGCTATACTTCCAAACTGATTGAAGACACCCTATATTGTAGAATTA
>NW_017100395.1:386177-388092 GCF_001263275.1 Habropoda laboriosa | reverse complement strand
TTATTGTGACATATTTATATTAGTTATACGTAGTATAAATGACTTGATATAAATACGGGGATCATAATATTAGTCTTATATTTTTACAGCTAAAAGTGGTTTAAATAACAAAACTAATAATTATAATTTTAGGGTATTATATATTATTAATTGTAGGGTAAGTAAATCAATCATCTTAAGATGCGTATCAATAGATGGATATGCAATGAATGGATACGCATCTTAAGTTATTGAAACTTCATAATTTTTGTTATTTTTTATTTCAGTGTATAGTAGAAATTTTGTGTGATTAATGTGAAATATTTTAATTGATTTGTGTGATTAATTTTTGCGTAATTCTTATTGGAAGATGGTGATGTACTATCAGTAGTGCTTACCACGAAAGATAACTCGTCGACGTATTTAGTAATACAGAAATGAGTAAGACAAGGAAAGGAATACGTGAAGGGATAGCACTACATAGAGAAATGAGTTAGACAAGGAAAGGAATAAGGTTTGACAAGGATAGACAATTTTCAAAAATAAATAACGCCATCTCGTGTTTGGCTGCGCGAACTAACAACTCGTTACTAGGAACACAGAATGTGAACAGAGGTATTAGACAAGGAACGCACTACTGTGCGAGAAGGATAGAGAGAAAACGTTTCCCATTGGCCAGCGAGCCGACATTCAGACATTACATCAAGTCGGCCGGTGAAAAATCACTAATAACTCATTAATTACGATGATTTTGTGAACTTTTAGAATTGAAGAATGAAGTGTGGATCTTCAGCAACTTTCACATATAGTTTCTAGAACTCTAGACCCTTTCAATAATTAGTTATTAACAATTTTAGGACGGGATGACGGAAACGGTACCGTTTACGGTTATATACGTTTACGGTTTATCAATAATTTCGTAGCTTTCTACTAAATTCTCATGTAAGTAACTATATGTATATGAAAGGCAATTCCATTAGCTAGATTCTTCTACAAGTCTTCCTAACATATTCGATTTAGTTTACGAGTTATTAAACATTATAGGGGAGAGTCCGCATTTGGTCGTACTGGTGTATAGTCAAGTGTTACAAACAATTGCTAATATCTAATAAACCATACTACTTACAGCTACCAAAATAATTGAAGAATATAGAGAAAGATCCATTCTACATTCTACACTCCTGAAAGTGCATAATTTATCCGGCATTTCCATTGCAATAATGAAAATGTGTTACGCTTGAAAACGACGGGTGTAATACTCACCTAAAGAATGTTAAATAACTATTAAACCACTAGAGATGTGTTAATAAAAATTATATGAAAATGTATCTAAAGGAGTTAGCTTTCAGACACATCTACTTGATTGTACGAGAATTTAGTAGAAAGCTGTGAAATTATTGAAAAACCGTAAAAATACCCGGTATCGTTCCCGACATCGCGTACTAAAATTGTTAACAACTAATTATTGAAAGGGTTTAGAGCACTAAAATCTATATGAGAATGTTGCTGAAGGTCCACACTTCATTCGTCAACTCTAAAAGTTCACAAAAACCTTGGTAAATAATGAGTTGTTAATGATTCTCCTAATGCTATCCTTATCTGTTTACAGCTTTTCGTTTCCTTATCTCTCTTCGCTATTGCTATCCTCGTCATCCCTATTTTATTTAATTGATAATTATAATCAATTCTTAATTGCTGTAACATTACTACTAATGTATGTAGAGGGGTTATTTATAGGGGTGGAGATATATGTTGAGAACATTATAATGACGTCTTGTTTGCGCGGAGCCTTTGTTCCCGTGTGAGTTGAGGTTGCAAGTTGATCGAGGTGTGGGACACGGTTGCAGTAGCAGGAAAAGAACATTTATATCGTTGAACGGTGACTTTTAGGTAGCAAGATACTTCTATTTCACTGTTCATCTTTGAAACTTGAATG
>NW_017100395.1:332200-385987 GCF_001263275.1 Habropoda laboriosa | reverse complement strand
GAAAATTGCACATTGTTGCAAACGCGTTCTGGGTTTGCAACTTTGTTGTCCACGAAAATCGCACATTGTTGCACGACGCCCCGTTTTGCAACAATGTGCAATTTTCGGGAGCTGTTTTCGGCAACAAAGTTGCAAACCCGATTATTCTTTTGCAACTTTGTTACCGAAGGTCGCTCCCGAAACTTGCACATTGTTGCAAACGCGTTCTGGGTTTGCAACTTTGTTGTCCACGAAAATCGCACATTGTTGCACGACGCCCCGTTTTGCAACAATGTGCAATTTTCGGGAGCTGCTTTCAGCAACAAAGTTGCAAACCCAGAACGCGTTTGCAACAATGTGCAAGTTTCGGGAGCGACTTTTGGATACAAAGATGCAAAAGAATAATCGGATTTGCAACTTTGTTGCCGAAAACAGCTCCCGAAAATTGCACATTGTTGCAAAGGGGTAATCGCGTTTGCAACTTTGTTGCCGAAAACAGCTCCCGAAAATTGCACATTGTTGCAAAGGGGTAATCGCGTTTGCAACTTTGTTGCCGAAAACAGCTCCCGAAAATTGCACATTGTTGCAAAGGGGTAATCGCGTTTGCAACTTTGTTGCCGAAAACAGCTCCCGAAAATTGCACATTGTTGCAAAGGGGTAATCGCGTTTGCAACTTTGTTGCCGAAAACAGCTCCCGAAAATTGCACATTGTTGCAAAGGGGTAATCGCGTTTGCAACTTTGTTGCCGAAAACAGCTCCCGAAAATTGCACATTGTTGCAAAGGGGTAATCGCGTTTGCAACTTTGTTGCCGAAAACAGCTCCCGAAAATTGCACATTGTTGCAAAGGGGTAATCGCGTTTGCAACTTTGTTGCCGAAAACAGCTCCCGAAAATTGCACATTGTTGCAAAGGGGTAATCGCGTTTGCAACTTTGTTGCCGAAAACAGCTCCCGAAAATTGCACATTGTTGCAAAGGGGTAATCGCGTTTGCAACTTTGTTGCCGAAAACAGCTCCCGAAAATTGCACATTGTTGCAAAGGGGTAATCGCGTTTGCAACTTTGTTGCCGAAAGTCGCTCCCGAAACTTGCACATTGTTGTAAACGCGTTCTGGGTTTGCAACTTTGTTGTCCACGAAAATCGCACATTGTTGCAAAACGGGGCGTCGTGCAACAATGTGCGATTTTCGTGGACAACAAAGTTGCAAACCCAGAACGCGTTTGCAACAATGTGCAAGTTTCGGGAGCGACTTTCGGCAACAAAGTTGCAAACGCGATTACCCCTTTGCAACAGTGTGCGATTTTCGGGAGCGTCTTTCGGTTACAAAGTTGCAAAAGAATAATTGGGTTTGCAACTTTGGCAATCAGAAATAGAGATTCCAACAATGTTTGCGTTCAAATATAACGCTTCAAGCAATGTTGCAATCAGAAATAGAGATTCTAACAATGTTTGCGTTCAAATATAACGCTTCAAGCAATGTTACATTCAACAGTAACGCGTACAACATGCGAAATAGTGCTTCCATAGATGTTGCATTCGAGAGTAGAGACTGTGTACATGTATATGGTATTCGGTCTATACCTTATTTGTCATTTCATAGATTGGTTTAGTTCTAAACCCAACCACTGTCAATATTGCAATCTTATTCTATGCGGAATCGATAATGTTGGAAGTAACACAAAAATGGTAAGGCTCTTCTCGGGCCCAGTACCGCGGACACAAAGTTTCACAAGATGTTAAGTCTATCCTGTACCTCGTCTGTGGTACCTAATGTATTTTTGTGTGAAACGTTCTGAAATACCAATCGTGTAAAAAAATTAGTATTTTTGTTATGCCCTCTACGATATAAAGCGGTGAATTTAGGAATTACATACAATCTGACCATTAAAGATGGTAAAGTCGACAGATATAAAAAATCCTCTTTTATTAAATTTGCATATAAAGGTACATACATATATTGGATTGCGTGGATAGAATTGTTCACGATCTCCTGACAGCAATAGAATACGCGCCTGTGATGAATCATCTACTAATGAACAATTACGTTACTTTCTTATTTGTAACTTCATAGTTACGTTTAATTCCAATTCCAACCACTACTAATGTTGTAATCTTATTCTATGCTGAATCGGTAACGTTGGTAGTGACACGAAAATGGTAAGCGTCTTCTCGGCCTGAAAGACCCGGACAAAATGTCCCATAAGATGCAAGGTCTATCCTGTATCTCGTCTGATTAGATCTTATCTGGTTTCCTAAATAAATTTCTCGCTTTATAAGCAATATTTAATCAGATACTGTCGACTTTTGTTTCTTTCATTAATTGATAGTAATAATTTCACAGAAGTTGATTTTAAAAGAACACATGTATGTATTTGTTTTAAGAAAGAAAAAGTAGTGAGTATACGTTTTTATTTATATACAATTTGAAGACAAAATTAAAAAAATTCATACTTTGGATATTTTATTAAAATATACATTTCATCCAAAATACAAAAGGAAAAGATGTATATACAATTGTGTTTCGAAGGTCTTGCACAATAATCATAATAACAACGGTTATAATAGCAATAATAATAATAAAATAATTGTAGTGTAGTAATGTACTCGCAATTTTTTTTAAATTTTTGCGAGTAACTTGATACAGATATTTGAACATCTGTACATATGTTCCTGAACAGACGATTCCTGATATTTAACGTCCTTTCTCATTTTTCGACAAACCAAATTTTTACTTCCAATTTTCAAATGTTTTATTGATATCGATAAACATTAGTAAAATATCCTGCTATTTGGTAGAATAAAATTCTATTATTGCCGAGCACAGTATACAATGTACTTAACGTGGAATTCGAAATCCGGTCACCATATACCTTTGTTAAGAACTTCGATCTTCGCTGATCTTTGAATGTTTATACAATTTAAGAGAGCATTTATACCCGTAATTCATTAATAATTATTCAATTTAATTAAAATTACGGTCACATTTGAATCTTCACGTTGTAGTGAAAATTACTTTATATGATATGTATTTAATCATTTTCTGATTTCATGAAAAAAACTGAATTGCATATAGTGATATGTCGTTGAATTGTATTGACTCTTTTCATTCAGAGTAATCATTTTATACCTAATAAACATATATTCACTTTTCTTTAATTATCCATGCATGTAACATGCTTAAATCTGTCCAAGCTTTTTTTAAAGATAATATTCACTCCATTATTAATTCACATATCAACTTATTTATAAAATATTTATAAGTGTAATTCTTTCAATATATATTTCCCTTTTTTTTTATCTAACAGCAAGAGATAATGAATTAGGAAATGTTTCTAATATGCGATAAATACTTAAAAATTCGAATAATTTAAAACTTCTTTGGCAATATTTGCCCCAATGGTGACCTTATTACCAATTTCTATTCGTTTTTCATTTATTCTATAATCTATACGAACACTCGTAAAATCTACATTACCACAATTTTTAGGCGTTTTCAGAATTGAGATTTATTCCTTAAAATTGCATGCAATATTATTTTTTATTCCAAAATATGATCGGCATAAAATTTTTTTTGGTTTTCCTCATTGACATCAACTCCAAGGCACTAATAAGGCCTTTATTACCCTCAGATGTGATAGAAGTTGAAAAAAGTTTAAAATACAACAGAATCATGGGAGACCCTTGTTGTGCTCATCAATAATTTGATTTTGAAAATATTGTACTCACATTTGTCTTAAAAGATAAATTTATAAATTATTAAACGTTGGAATTAAGTTTCATAATGTTAATGTCCTAAAATAAGAAAAATGTGAATAATATTTTCGCATGATTAAATATTTTCAGATCAGCAATATCGTTCGGCAAATTTCCTTTAATAATGCTTTGCGATATTTTGGAAATATATAATCATTATCTACTATTGTGTGTATCTTTTCTTGCTATAAAATCGAATGATTGGCTCATGAGAATAATATATAGCTTTACTTCATTACTATCGTTATGATTCATTGATAGTAAAATTTAAAAAAATGTAAAGATAAAGTAATCAGACCGTATTTCAGAACCGAAAACGGGTGATACTTTTATGTATTTGAGTATAAAATATAATTGTCTTCCGTTAACAAATTAATAAAACAAATATAAATATAGACATTTGTAGGTTTAAAAAAAAAAAGTACGTGTAAACGTGTATAATATTTAAAACACATCTTTAAAAGGTGTCTCCCACTGTTTCTTCTCTTTTCACGATATGTTTCATCACAGTTATGTGCAGAATAAAATACAATAATGCAATAATAATACGAAATAATAATTGGTGCTATCAGCCACTAGATATTTTTACAGTAAAAGTAAATGCTAGAGACTAAACGAAGGTTTCGTGCGATAAATAATTGTCTCTATGCTTTACTAAAAACTAGTAAAGTATAGATTATATTGTGAACTTCTAGAATAAAAAGAGTCGATCCGAGCAAAATCGTTTTAACTTTACATAAACTCGTCGAATAAACTCTTTCCTTAAATATGTGTTCGATTTTTTTAAATTAAAGCTAATGTACACGATTCACGATGTGACCTATACTAGAACCATCGTGCAAAAACCAACTACATGGCTTATACATTATACGCTCGTGTTACTAATTTTATATTAAACACTTTACTATTTACATTTTGTTAACGCATTCGGTACTATTGTTTCCTAAACAAGCAATAATGGTCGTACAGTACGAATTGCGCAGCAATAACAAAATTTGCCGATTGCGTTACAAAGTTCCTCGAAGCAAGTGCCCGTATATCGATAAAAGTAATTTTTAATACTGAGAACACGCACGTCTTTCTCTCTTACCAACGATGATAGTATTGCATGTCTATTAATTTCAATTCTAATTAAAATAATTTAACAGAATATTTTCCTAATAATCTTAAATCTATGTTGCAGATATTCAATCAAATTTACAGCTGATTGTAATATAATGAAAATTATAAAACTGAAACAAAATCAGCATGTTCTTATAGATTATTAAGAACATTCATCAAGTGTATTCATACAATAAGAAACTTAACACTTGCATCGTAGGTCATGCTGTATATACAAATTTTGTATCTTTCCCTTAGTCACCATGACCCATTTAAAATAATACATTATAAAATACTAGATTCCCAGCACTGTTTTTTTACCCGATATTTGACTATAATAGCGTGAATTTGAGTATATATTCTTAATCTGTTACTAAACTCTATTACTTGAAAGATTGTTAATACGGAATTATTAATTGACTGTGCATATTGTAATTACATTTGATTAAAGAGAAATTGAAAACTTTCGAGAATGAAATACATTGTCCTATTATGAGAAATTGGTTTTAGATAGTGCATGTTGCAAAATTTGAAATTTGATGAGATTCTTAATTTTCTTCTAATATTTTCGTTTAATATAAAATATGAACATGAACACATCTAAGATTGAACAATGTTTTTCACATGTGAAAGAATTCATTTTCTATACATATTTGTGCATGCATGATTTTTATATTTTCTATCATACCTTGAAAACAATGAAGTTAATTCTTTGATGGTGATCTTAAAGTAAATTATTGATCCTAGAGTTATGATGAAAAACACTATTAATATAAATAAAACAAAAAGTTAGGCCAATCAAGATATTTACCTCAATGAAATTGTAATTTTTGCACATTTCTATCAGTCACTGAATAATAAATAGTTAAAGACCAATATAACCAGAACTTCTGAGGAACCATTCATTTAAATGTTCATGGACGAAGTGTGGAAATCACAAGAGTGTTCACATACATAATGTACCAATCGACAATCACCTAGAAGTCATTACCACCAAGGCCATTCGGACATTTGTACAAAAACATTGTCAAAATTAATTCTGACGGTTTACGTATTAACATTTTCATTCTATAATACTAACTCTTCTCGTACTCTTCTCAAATAACATCTCTTGGTATTTCAAAAGTTAATTTTTAATTTAACGACAGTAAAATCTGTCGATGAATATTTCCTGTTATAAAAATGTATGACCTTAGTAATTATGTACAATACACGCACTATATAAGTAAAATGCAGTAGGGTATTTTTACCTATTATTCAACAGCGAAACCACAAGTTTCTTCAACTGCTTGTGTAAGTTTATCAAGCATCTTTTGATAACTTGGATAACTTTCTGGAATATCTATTCTATTGAAACAGGTATGCGCTTTTGGTAAATTTTCAGACGGTGCATCAACAGCATGAATTGTAAATAGACGTGGACCCGCAGCTCCTGTTGATCCTATAAAAATATGTAAACAATACCAAATGATTATTATACAGAAAAAGAGTAATAAGCAAAAAAATTAAATTATATAAGTATTTACCTTGTAAAGCTTTGAAACCTTGCAAGGGAACTCGGGAACTTCCAGTAACAAACTGAAGTAATCGAGCTCTCATTTCTTCCCCGTAAGATTCCACTATTTGCCAAAACCATTTTACTACTGGTGTATCAGGTGTACAATGTTTTAGTCGTGTATGCATTTTCCAATCGTTGATATCAATAGTTCCTAACCCACCGATAACCAATTCTAACTCTCTTTCATCAAATGGTCTTAGTAACTGAGGTGGAATTAGTTCGTGGAATCCTTTTTGTAGTGCCAGGAACTGTTGCTCAATTCCTCGCATAAAGCGATAGTTTACGTATAATCGGACGTATTCCTTTTTATTTTCTTCAGTTACAGGAATGTCTTTGCCACCTGGTTTTAGTTCATGATTTTTCAACACTCCGAAACTACTATGTTCTACTGAAAATGTAGCATCCAATACTCCATCTATACTATTCTCTCTATTAAGAAAATAATATTTTTATTTGTTTTATGAAACAGTAATACGCGATTTTTATTTTTCTTCTACTTACAACATCCACGTGAGACTTCTATGTAATTCTGGATCAACTCCTTCTATATCAGTAAGAGTAATTGCTTTATTAAGCAACATTTTATAAAATGGGGTTGTAAAACCACCATCTATGTGATGACCATGAAAAACAGCAATTCCTATTATCCTGCCAGCAAAATGGAAGTACGACAAATGTTCTGGATTTATTCCCGAATCTGGGTTGATTTGAAGTGTATAATTATCGTCTCTCGAATATTGGAAAAGTCCATATTGTGGATTTAACATTTCGTGCGACAATAAATATAACCATTCCCGTGCTACTCCACCATAATCGAGACCTTCTTCGCCGCGGAATTTTACCATAAGTCTTTTACGCATATCTTTTGGCCGCATTTTCATAATTAATCTGTATGACTCCTGAAAGAATGATTTAAGTGACAAAATTATTATTATAATTCTCACATTAAATATGACAAATTTCGAAATTTGAAGACTACGTTACTTTTAAATTACGTTTTAACGATGATCACAATAGCACACTCACTTCAAATATTTCATTCCTTGATACTTCAAGCCTACAATGTCCACTTTGAGGCTGAAGAGCATTCAATTCTGCTCTTAAACACTTCAATTTTGCCACTAAATCCCGCTTATATTTCGGCAGAAGTTCATTGTCCATTAGTTCCTTGGGCAATTCCGATACAGTTTGAGCACTCTGAGGTGATGTATTTTCCACTAAAATATATATACATAACAACTAAATATATAAAATACACAAATAAAACTATTATTTTTGTTGAAAATAATTACAAAAATGTGCTCTAATGAATGAAATTCTCCAAAAATGAATACGCATTTTGTTGGAGTAAAACAGCTTAATAATAGGAACTAACCATTACACAGATACTCATGTAGAGATAAGATAAAATTGTATAATGCACAAATATATTCTTGTTTTGTTTCTATATGGCATTAATGTATGACAATACTATCATGGCATTAAAATTGATGAATTTTGGATATAATATTTGTAAATTTTATATGTTCTACATTTACATTATAATGAAATTAATTAAAATTAATTTGTTTAATTAAATTTAAGTGAAAGACTTACACGTTGGGGAATTGTTATTACTTCCATTTTCTATTCTTGGCCTTTGTTGAACTATATTGCATTGAATACTTGGCGATGCAGGTGTGTCTGCTTCTGCAGGTTCACTTACAGTTGTAGTTGAATTGTTTGAACTACTCGTAGTTTGATTAGTTGTACTATTTTGTCGCCTACTGTTATAAAAATACAATTTGTAAATTTATTTTTCTATAAATTTAATGTTTTCATTCATTAGTAACTTACTTTAATAAATTAGTTATGATCTGACTTGATAATCTAGGATCAGTAAATTGTGTAGTTCTGTTGTTGTGATCCACAAAATAAACACGACCGCTTTGGGTTTGTCGCATTTCCCACCCGCTCGGTAGTGGTCCAAGTTCATTTGCCAATTCATTCGCTGGTAGATCGCGAGGTATTCTAGGATCATGCCAAGTAGACGAGCCAGTTGGTACATGATAAAAGTATACTTGACCTTGCTGTGTTTTTCTCATTTCTGTGAAGTTTATTTATTTTTACCAATTTTGTTCAATTTATGCATTTGTCTCTATATTCGTATAATTTTTTAAGACTCGATACTTACCATAGCCCCTCGGTAAATCTGGTGGTTGCGGAGGATCGTACCTCCTCTCGTTATTAACCATTACGCTATTCCTATTTCTATTACTCCGATTAGGCCTTCGTGGTTGAGCATTACTAATGCCACGGTCTGACCTAACATTTCCACTTTGATTGCCATTTTGTTCGTCGCCTGCTCGCACAGGTCGTCGTTCTCTTGACGATGCTGGCGTTATATTTCTTGCATTGTGTTGATTTCTGTTTTGCTGTTGAGTTGGTGTATTTCTCGGTGTATTTGGGGCAGAACTATCTCTACTAGGCGTTCTACTAGGCGTTCCATCTCCATTCCATTCGGGTGTACATCTAGTAGGACTTTCAGGTCTTATATTAGGAGGACTTCCACTGCCACTGGGAGAAGTAGGTTCAGAAGAAGGTAACGGTGGTGGTTCAGGTGTAGTAGGTATAATACCATTATTAGGTCTATTGCAAAAATTAAGCTGTGTATGAATGAATGCAGTATAAAAAAACCTACCAATTGTCAGAAAGAAACCTACCGCGCATTTGGACGAATCCACTGTGTAGTTCTCGTATAATGATTAACGTAATAAAGTCGTCCATTCGGAGTTCTTCTTTCTTCCCATCCATCTGGTAAATCAGTTGGACAACTTAGATCTCCAAGTACATCAACAACAGCATTATGACCTACTGTATTGCTCACAGCACCATTATGACCATCTCGCGATAAAAGAGATACAACAACTTCTCCTTTAACTACATCTGTATCATCTGAATGTGCTTTGCAGAGATCTAATCTCTGATCTATAAAATATATAAATTTCGAAATTAAAAACTATAAAACTGACATTAAATATTACATAGTATTTAATTATATAGTATACATAATATTAAAAAATACAAAACAGTAATTACATCCTGTATCCTTGAGTCTTTGAATTGTATTGGATAATATTCTTACACATCCCAAAAATCCTCCACCTTTCTTTTTATGAATCTTTTTATGGTTCCATACTGATATAGTAATGCCATCATCCTTGCCAATGTATCTGCAAAATATTCAGAATTTACAAATTTGCTACATAGAAAATTATAGTAATATAAATGCATAATAATTGAAAAGTAATTACAAGTCATAATGTTGATTCCACATGGGATCTAAAGTTGCCTTACACGTATGAGTGCTATGACATTGACCCGAACCATCAACAGTTATTTTAGCAAAAGGATCCGGAAGGCCTTAAATAAATCTTCTATTTAAAAAACAAACTTTTTTCAATAGGTTTTTTCTTTTTTAATATAAAGAATACTCACGAAACAGATCTTTTCTGGCAAGATTACGGGCACATAAAACTGTGAAATATACATAATAAATACATAAGTTTATTTTGAATTAATATACTTTTGTAGCATAAAGAATAATAATATACAAATCAATTCACTTAATATAACAACAATATTCTTTTATAAATACATTTGTTTAACATTTTACAAAAGATATAACATCATAATATAAAAATGTCCACATACAATTTCTTTGGCATTGATCCATTTAGCTTTATTGCTTGACATTTTTTAATGGACAATGGCACACTGAATAGTTATAATTTGAAAGAGGAAAGAAAATAAGAATGCTTTGTTGTAAATGTAAAATGGAACTGGTCATAAATT
Source organism: Habropoda laboriosa (assembly GCF_001263275.1). Classification (NCBI taxonomy): domain Eukaryota; kingdom Metazoa; phylum Arthropoda; class Insecta; order Hymenoptera; family Apidae; genus Habropoda; species Habropoda laboriosa. Next base: position 375,764 of record NW_017100395.1, on the reverse strand, counting down.
TACATATTTACAATTGGTTTAACAATGTAAAATATAACGAAATATTAATCATACATTCGTATAACGAATACTAAAGCCGTACATCACTACTAGGCGTCTGACATTTGTTAATTAGGCCTATTCATATTCGATTATGAGCTTGGCAATATTCCCCATTGAATCAATCAGCAACAAGCGATTTCGAATTGAAAAATGCTCGTAACGTATCAAGCCCTCCGGGAAGTGTCAAATATCAAGGGAGAGCTAATGCGGGTGCGACAAATTCACCAAAATTAACGTCTTCGGTCTACGGTCTCCCGGAGTGCTCACGGTGGGGTCTTGACCTCCGATAGGGAGTTGCCATAACCAAAGGACGAAAACCCTAGTCAAACCTTTTTGCGTATTTTCCTTTTCGTATTATAGCGATCAAGCGTTACTCGATATTCATAACGGTGGTTCTAACGTTACTCGAAAAACAGACCACCGTAAGGATTACGGCAGGGCCATATTAACAAACACACAACAAATGAAGACACGGAAAGGATCACAACGCGTGTTGGCTATCGGCCGACTTTCACGCTCCTCTCTTGTTAGATTCATTGCGATTTCCTAATAAACTCACTCGTCAAACGAATCTTCATGGCCCCGTTCCTCCTGCTACCGCCCGGATTCGACATTTTCCACGCACATTTAACGCTTCCTACCGCACATCGGCACTCTAATTAGTAAATAAAACTGCTGCTCGAAGCGGCGGTGCAATCCGCACACACGCAACCATGCACGATCGACTATTGCAGCTGATCGACCTTACCGACCATATCGACTCAGCCTCTGTCGACTCGTGTCTCTCGAAATATATCGAAAGCAACGAGTAACTCGTTGGACGGTTACAAGATTCCAATCTCTTTACTGTTTTAATGTAAGCTTATTTCATTATACAGTAGCATTTAGGCGTTATTCGCAAATATTTGATTGTTCAAATACGTGGGTAAAATTTTGTACACAAAAATATTATATAAAAAAAAAGAAGAAAGCATAATAATTCTCATTGGTAACAACTTTAAACAGTTACGATACTTTTTGTCAAGTATCTTACGATACATTGTGCAACATTACTTATGTAATTGAATTTTTACACCTCAGAATTTAATCCATAATTATTACAAAAAATTATAAGCTTAACTTTCTCTTGAGAGTACAGATTTATACAAAAATCAAATTCGAATGTAATTACACGCATGCGGTGTAATGTAGAACACCATGTTTTTTCCGAGAGAATCTTGCCTAGCGTAAAATAAAAGTCATTTAAAAACGAATTAAGGAGAATGATTTATTTTATGCAATTATATGTACAATGTGTTAACGCAAAGTAGGCGAATTCACTGTAACAGTGGTTAAACTAAACTTTCGCATTTATTAAAGATGCACACTTCTCGACGTATGTTAACGAACAAATTAAAACAAACGACAACTGAAATCGTTATGAAATACTAATTCTTAAACATACGACAAGAAGGGGAAAAAATAGGTTATCGATATAAGATAATAAAAAACAATGATGTTATTTCGACGAGTTTAACAAACTTACGGTACATGCAGTGCGTGATCGTAGCTTAATTAATGTGTAACAATCACGATTACAGCTTTCACTGGCCTTACATTAGAAAGGGACTGCCGTTTATTCTATAAGAAAAATATTTAGCTACACTTTCGACGCCGTAAACTTGAATTCGAAGAAAGCGTAAGTAAATGTTATTCGCACTTTTTCTTTTAATCTGATTTAATTAGAATAAATCGATCGTAACAAGTGTGAAAAATAAAGAAAATTTCTTTCTGACAAGAATACTTTGGCAAATTCTGAAATTATTGGAATATATTGTATAAATGAAATAAAAGATTTTGTAAAGATACTATCATAAATAATAATAAACTCTTAAAATACACTTTTGTCATTAAAAGTAATAAACAGCTTGTTTTTTAATATTTTTCGAACTTTGTATATAAATGTTTCATATTCTGTGTATTGTTATTTTGGTTAGAAACGTTTCGATATATCTCGAAATTTCTTATCAATACTAGTTTTCTATCTGCTATAAATTTATCGTAAATAAATCGTTCTATTTTACGATACAAAAAGAATCTTTCTAATTTTTGCTTTTACATTCAGAAACGCAAAACACTGTTTTATTTAAAAAATTACTTCTGCCTGTACAGTTTTCATTTCACAATTTTCTTTATACAAAATCTTTTATACGAGTCAGTTAACGTTTCACGTGTTTTCCCTTAAAGTGTTCGAGGGAAGAAAGCCTGTTTGCTTGAATATTAAATTAATTTCTTCGATCTTTGGCAGTATTTCATTGACGAAAAATTCGTCTGTTTCTTATCATGAAGTACATACAAGAATGAATCGGTGATTTACGATCGCTGATATTATTTTAAAAGGTACATTCTTCTTTTTTAGGATGATCCTCGGTACACTAATACCGCGTCTACCAAAAACAAAATTCCTTCGACAAGACTGACGCATCCTTTGGCGAGTCCAGTGTCACGGAAGGAGCCTTTGTAAACCGAGTTCGCGAAATAGTCGAGAATTAAGGCACCAGCCAAGACGAACAGGATGAAGCCAGCCACGGTAAAGAACATGTCCTGTAAATCAACAATCTCGTAAGTTACTTTTTTCTTTACAATATATTACATTCGTATGTAATTCGATGTATTACAGAGAAAGGAATGTTAGAAAATAGAAGAATACTGTATATATCTTGAATAGGAGAAATGATCAAATCTGGAGTATGTTAATTGGTCGACTTCTAGACTAATGAAATATGATTTATCAAAAATGGCATTCAGTTTAATAAGATACTAGGATATTTGATAAATTAATTTTCATAAATATTTCATTCATGATTAATTGTATACATTTCATAAATAATTTGATGAAATTATTGTATGTACTAGTTCAGCGCTATTTCAACTGTTGGAATAGTATTGCAATATCAATTGATTTGAGAGTGTAACGAAAGACTTGATACTGTGAAAATTGCTTGGTGTTTGATAGTTTCAAGGAAAAGCGCAGGGAAAGTTAAAAAGCGAGCGCTGTAAGAAGTTTCCAGTAAGTTTTGAAGAAATAAAATGTCACGGTATTGTAGGATGTACGCAAAATGTTCGTTATATTTGATTTTTTTCTTACCAAACGACGATCGAGTGCAGATCCTAAAAGAATACCAAGGAATATTCCCGCGAGAATAATTAAATATCCACCAAAGGCGCCCATCGTAATCATTGCACTATGTCTACCTCCATCGCTGAAGGAGTGATAGTGCAATCCTATAAGGACGCACACCACAATCTGAAAACAACGAAAGGAAAATTTCAGAAAAATAATGAAACAGTTGGAAATTTAAAAAAAAGCCATAATCTGATTATTTCATGTATTGTACAAATTTTTGTTCTGTGAATAGGATTAAGAATCATTTTGAGTACTCGACGAATATTCAACGTTGATTTATTCAAAAATGAAGCTTCCTATGAAGAGAATGTTACTCTACATTTTCTACAGATTTTTCCAGTTCTATTCGTATTAACGCAAAAGTGCGGTGTAATTCAATTAATTTCAATTCGTTTCATTCAACTCGATGAAAATCTAATTCCGTTCATCAAATCCAAAGTTCTACATCGAACTTAACAAAATGAAGTTTATCATTCTCGCCTAATTCCTCTTTTTCCTATAGTTATGTGGCGACCGCCACGGGGGGCCACGCACTTAGGCCTGGCGACTCTTGGCCCTCAAGGTGAAGAATCGAGAGATGGTTTTCCAAACATCTCCGAGTTTCTTCGTCCTCGAGGACAAGAGTATTGCCTCGGCAATGCAGGCTCGCGTCCCCACTTCCTGGGACTTTCCCAGGGAAGTCTTCTTAAGGGAGCCCCGAAAAAAGGCACGGGGCTTTTTGTCGTAGACTCGCGTCGCCTACACCTCAAAATTAGGTTAAGCGTTATCGGATTGGAATAAATATATTGTTATTAAACAACTCGTCCGAGTAATTACTTTACACCACGTCACTTCCAAAGTTACGTTCAATTTTGCGTCAGTTAAACTTTCGAGCGTTACTGTACATGAAATTATTCTTACGATTGGCATAACGAACGAACGATCAGATATTAATTAAAATGCTGCTAATATCCCGATCTTAAACGACAGCATCTGATTTGAAGTAATAATACTGCTTGTACGGAATATCAATGTATACGTCGTTCAAAATGAGAGTAACCTCGCTCTCGGACCGATTCTCGTCCATTCTGCGCATAGACAAAGAGCGTAGCAAAGGGTAAGACGGAGAGAAACGTAGGTGGTTAAGTGGTGGTTTGGACGTTCTAGTGGTTCTAGCCCTGCCTTAGGCACGCGTCCCATGCGCGAGAAACGTAGGTGGTTAAGTGGGGGTTTGGACGTTCTAGTGGTTCTAGCCCTGCCTTAGGCACGCGTCCCATGCGCAAAGCGAGGTTACTCTAATTTTGAACAGAGTATAGTTATCTTGCGAAAGAATATACGCGTAAAACTGCTCGCAGTGAACAATATAACACTGTACAGAATAGAACAAAACACGGGTTATAGGTAAGCACTGTTAAAAGTTAATGATAACTGTACGAAAGTGGACCAACGAAACAAGTGCATCGACTCTATCAATACCAGCATAAATAACGTATTAGAATTCAACGTTCGTGCTCTAGTTAGGAAGTTGATTCTATTTCGAGGATGTAAATTTTAACTAGACAACCAGTCGTCGCTAACAGACGCATTAGGGAAACGTCGCTTCTTTATAGAAAGTATTCCTCCGTCACAGTTAATGTTACATTCATCACGCGTTATGAGCCCTGCTCACCTCGCCATCATGCGTACGGCATTGTTAATTAATTGCATACTAACATTACGTCATACGTCCAGTTTACGATGTGATTCGAAGCACATTCCTGGAACGGAATTTCCTTTGATAGGACAATTGCTCGATCTTGATCTCGTAGGAAAGGCTCTGACTATTTAGGAATAGAACGGTTCATTGAAAATACTCGTTAGCGTGGAATAATGACAAAGTTACCATTAAATAAATTCAGTTTTTCTTTTAAGTCTGAGTTTTTAGGAGAGGCTCTGAATATTTAGCGATAGAACGGTTCATTGTAAATAATCGAAGATACGGAAAAAATTGCCTTTAACTGTATTTAGTTATCTTCTGAATCTGAATTTTTCATAGCATTTTTAATCGAGATAATTGTAACGTATTATTAATACCAAAAGCATAAAGTTTATTAATAACTTGTAAGTTTACATAACGCGTAAAAGTAAATACGTGACAAATTTGCATACTCCATATATTCAGATAACTAAAATCTTAAACTGGTTGTTTTACAACGACACAGTCTTTTTACGTTATCTTTGGCATTGTGGAAATATTTCAAGAAATCGCTCTCATAATGTTTTACTCTGATACAGGATTTTCTATCGATGCATTTGATTAATTTATTCTTTTCTGCGCGTTAATGAAATCCAAGCAAACCTGTGCATTGCACAGTTAAATCCTAAATAGTGCGGTATTCGGGTCTTTTTTGACCCATCGCCTTCCGAGTTTAGTAACTTTTACCGTTACCAAGTTAATATTCCCTTAATATTACACTGAACGTCTATTGTTTACGTTGAAAAATTGTTACACATAAGGTCTCTCGGTCTTTTTTGGCCCAAGTCGAAGGAAAGAACGCATTACGGTTAAAAAAATGGAAAATTTCTATTCGATTTCTGCTAAATCGTGATAAAAATTATGCAAATCAGAATACTCGATATCACAAAGAAAGTTCGCGCGTTGCATTGCGTACGAGTCTTAGGAATTCTAACGGAAACTTGGATTGCGATTGATTTCCGGTCCGAGGTGCGACTATAACAAGAAGAGAATCTCTTGCACGGTAATTACCAGCTATTATGTCATTCTCTGTTCTGGTAGGCTAAAGAAGCACGTTTCTAACTTATTCACTTTACTCGTGAGATATGAACGTTTGTCACTGATTTAAGAGAATCGCGAAGAAGCGTAAAATTCTGGCCAGCGAACTATGCAAAATTGTTCATCAGTCAGGCTGAGAAAAATTACAAAAGAAATAAGCTCACCGTTGGCACTTACGTTTCGACGTGATTGTAATTCAAATAATTTATTTATTCTACTACGTAGAAGATTTCAATTTTAAACGATATTATTCGTTTACTTTGTTTAAAGAAACGAAACGAAACTCTGTTAGACGTCTACTCAATATTTGAGTGAATTTTGCGATAGTTAAATATTAGGTTGAGTATTCGTAAAATTAAAATACTTTCAAAGATCTATTTTTTTCAAAGTTAATACTTACCAATTGCAACAGTTTGAGGACATGCGATTTGTTAAACGACATTTTGGTTCACGTATCTGCAAAGAATAGAAATGATTCAAGAAATGAAATAAGTAATACCAGAGAATTTTATTATTACTAATATTCGTTATTACTAATATTAAAATAATATTTTATTATTCCTAATATTACTAAAACGTCGCGAAATTATAATTATAAAATGGGTAAAAGTGGATGAAATTGCATTTCATTTGGTACACCCCGGTAACGAAATATATTATACCTCTGCAGCAATACACCAAAATTGGAACCACAACGAAATCAATCTCAGGCACATTAGTCACCAACACTGTACACAATAACGATAAATTATCAATATTTCCTAAATCTCAGCGAACGATCTGATTAACCGTGTCTCGTATCGCATGAACTTTGCCAATCTACGAACATTTAGACGACTAGAATCAGTTTCAGGTTAAACGAAAAACAAACTGAAATTGTCGCAATCGTTTTATTAATGGAAAAACGTGCACTTCGCGACACCTCTTTGACCTTAACCATATATAACATAAAACAACAGTAATCGTCGAGACTTTATGAAAGATAATATTTCTCCGATTCTCTCGTACAAAAAATTGTACTAAATGTACCCAAGCGTTGTAACCCTTTGAAAGTATAAAAAATCGATGCTCTCTAATTTCTTGATTAGATTACATTTGATAAATAGCGATTCGATTCTCAGAGAAATGGGGAGAATTCTGGTACAAAAAGAGGAGGTTCCTTCGAACTGAAAAGTGATTCGGAAGATTAGTTATTAGAGGCTTGAAGAAAGTTGGCGAGTGGTTAAACGATTGTTCGAAAAATACCGAAAATTCTGAGAAAAATATGGAGCAGTGATTAAAGCGACTGCGATTCAACGAGAAACGCAGCTTATCAACGGACGAGGGAAACGTTAAATTCATCATGCTCCGCTTACGAATTCATGCAGATTATTAGTTGCAAGTGAGCGAATGGAATAAGGCTTTATAAAATAATATTCAATAATACAGCGTATGAAAAGAAAAGATCAGCTTAGACCATTCGCGGTCAATTTGCCTCTACTCTAACTTATTCACGCACACGTGAACTGGACCTCTTAACCACTTATCGCTCACGCCCGTGACATACACGGGCACGCCGAAACGGCCAATTTGGATAAGTCCGTGATTGTCACGGGCAGAGTCGATACGCTCGCTGTTTGGCGGCTTTCTTACTCTGGCCATTCGTATTTCTGAATCGAAGCTGTAATATCTGTACTGAAACACGTACATATATTGCCTTTCTAGCACTATTCGTTGTACATTGAATGAATAAACAATGATAATATCCAGAATGTTTTGCATTTCTTTAGTCTTCGAGTGACCAGCGTTCGCTAATTTTTCTTATTGTGTCTTCCTTTACAGTTTTGAGATTTATTTTCTTTTTTTTTTTTAGTGTTACTATTGTTATTTTTTAGTAAATTTTGCTAAATTTTTTGAAAAATTGTAATACTCGAAACAGAATTATTTATGTTATATTTCATCTTTCGCTTTGTTTTGTCTGTTTCAGTAAAAGTACTTCGCACACCGCTGAAAATGTAGAAAAAATGTTACAATATCCAGAGAATATGAATGTATGCAAAAAAATTTGTGCATTTTTGGCCGATAAATTTGAAAAAGATCTGAGCGATAAGTGGTTAATCACGGAAAAAGATCATTTGTACATATAGATTAGAATGCTATTTATGATTGAAGCTACTGCAGTAGGTGCTGTATTGAGTTAAAAGTCCTGCAAATGTTAGGATTGGCGACATTTCATACGCACCAACCTAATAAGTTAGGTATGAGACAAGTGTGTATAAATAGTGATTGCTAACAGTACGAAGTGAAAGAGAGAATGTAATAAAAGATAGCCAGTGGGTTTTTCAATAATATAGTGCAAAAGTTCATACTGCAAGACAGTGTCACTTTGAAAAGAAATTCCACAAACGATAAGAGAAAATTAATGCATTTCATTATTAAACAGTTGTGTCGCACACTGTACGAATGCTTGCACAAATCACGTTCATTTTTCACAGAATTAATCAACCGTTTCGCATCGTTAACAGCATGATGTTTACTCTATCAGCGTTAAAAACAACCGTTCGTTCATTTCTTCGGAATTTTTGTCAGCCCGTACTGATAAAGAAAAGGAACTACATATAGCTACGTATAATGCAGTGTACTTGTTAATTCTGTCTGATAAGTTTCCAGGATACAGATAGCGAGCAATCACTCGTAGCATTAGAATGATTCATTCTTGTAGTACGCACATTGAGCAGCGAACGTAAATAATAGGCATAATTTGTTCATCTGATAAACTTCACCAGTGTATATTATTCTTTCGTCTTATTAATACATTTGTCCCAGCATTTGGAAAATTATCAGCAGAAAAAGTTTAAAACTTTTAATAATTTTTTTACAATTTCGCGAAGACTGATTCGCGATAAAGAAAATTACGTCAATTCTATATATCGTCGAGCATAATTGACAAATGTCACAATTTTAAAAATATTTATTTATTTTATCAGAGGAATTATGTTTACTGTATTCACATTTATCGAAGCAGTATTTAAACTCGCTTTTTACAAAAACAAACATTTATTCTGCTTTCTGGACTTATTTTTTCGCAGCAAATCATTGTTATAATGCGAGGCTGTGCCTGCTTTTACGAAAAGTTTTGAAAAATTCCTCTTTCTAGAATACATTTTGAAATAATTTGTTTTTGTGTATTTACGCGCAGTTAGGTTAGTAGAACAGGTGGTCATTTAGGGCGGCCATGTAATTCCAAAGATGGACAGAAAGAAAGGACAGAGATGTCAACATCTGACTCGACTGTCTATACCGTCGTTAAACGAATTGTACAACACAAAAGAGAAGTTCTAGTAGCTTGGAATTAGAATGAATATTGCAGAAGGATGATCTCATTGTTAAAACTAAATACATCATTCAGCTATTTCGAAAATAACATAATCTTTCTTTTTACAATGGAACCACGTTGGAGCATTAATCACTGTATCAATTCACGAGTTAAATGATCTGTGGCCAGAGTAATTAACAGATTAACAGATATAAAATTACAAGTTAGAAAGTATAACTTTAGTTTAATTGAAAAAAATTTTAAATAATCGACACGTATTAAAAATATACGCTAAATGAATGTTTCGATTGTTTGCGTCACCAGGCATGAAATTATAAAATACTTCAATGCTGTTCTTTGATGCTAACTGTATTTAATAAAATAGAGAAGCGTAATGCTTCGGAACAGGAATAAGTAAAATCTTTCAAGAATTATATTCGTCTGATCTAATGAAAACAGAAAAGTAGACGAAGGAAAATATGTAAGAAGAAAATTTGCAGCGATGTGCGTTACGTGTAAAATTTAGCGTTGAAAAGAAAGTTGAACTTTCACTTGCTCTGTCAGTGGCCCGAAAACCTTGACTCAATTTTTCAATGGATCTCTTTTCTTTTATTCTAATTGAAACATTTTTCTCCATTTTATTCTTTTATCTTTTCTCTAAAGAGATCAAAATTTGTGTAACGTAAACGATTTAAACGTAACAATTCGCGAGTGCGTCAATTAAACTTCTGTAAGTTTGCGATTAAATTGAAATTCTGTAAGTGCAATTAAATAATTAAGTTAAATTTCTACAAGTGCAATTAGACAATTAAATTAAACTTCTATAAGCATTCATAATGTAACAATGTATGTATAATTTCATAAATCTCGAGCGGTGAGTAATCTCGGCGTACTTCTTTGCGAGTGTTGAAAGAAGAGGTGCGGTACAGCTAAAAATAATGCGCATATGAATACAAATCAGTTCGATTAAAAATGCACGCTACTCGTTTCGCCGCTGATACTCCGTTTACAAGAATGTATACACGCATTATCACCTGATGTTTAAGAGTGTAGCTGTCACTCTGAAGCCTGAATTTTATATCGCAAACTTGCGACTTTTTTTTCTAGTTTCATAACTATATCTCACATAGAAACCATTAAAATATTTGACAAATTCTCCAAATAATTGCAACATGAAATGTATTTAATTTTCATTTCAAACAGATGCTTGTTATTATTTTGTTAAAGGAAAAAAAAACGTTCACGAGTCGTACATTTAAAGTATAAAGTTCGCCAGTATAGGAATAAAGTACGTTATTTACGTATGATTAATTTCAAAGTAAATTACTCCAATATTTGTCAATTACGTGGCACTTTGAACCAATCAGGAGATTGGTCGAAGGTAAACATTTAGCGAATACGTGAAATTTCCTCTCTACAAGCAACACATGCGAAAGAAACAAGCACACGTTATAAATGAAAACGTAAGCCACTTCTCGTTACAAAGCACACATAATTACACTGTGCACAAGAAAAACCAATAGCAAAAACTTTCCTACGTTTGACATGTGAGAGAAAAAGTATTTGAAGAAGATAGAAATGGGTTAAGTTTACAATACTCTTGAAACAAAATTTCTATGTAGCCAAACGACAAACTTCAAATTTTCAGTATATAAAATTTGATTGTTATATTGAAAATATAATCCGATATTTCATTAATTCTTACACTTATCACGTTGTTAATTTTTCTTAGAAATTTTGTTTATTATTATATCCCGGATAAATCGAGCACCGTTTATTTGACAAGTGTTACAGAAAACTATCTACTTGAATACCATTTTGTGTTCATTATTAATTATTCTATTACCTATCACAATTTTCATTCCCTATTTATTTAGTTAAATTCGTTAATTTTTCTCTTAATAATTTAGCTTTGATCCATTCAGAAAATGTTGTAAATTTCAACTTGACCCATTTTTACTTTGTCTTGATCGAAAGTGGACTTACAATTCTAACTTGACGATTCAGTTAATTGCACGTAGATGCTCACGAGACGAGAGTTGGGCAAGGACTAGATGCTGAAGACTGATCGCGGATCGTAAAGGAGCGACGTTGAGCTCCGATTTTTACCGCAGACTGAAACACGACTACGTTTACGCGATCTCTTACACAGGCATTGTGTGTAGCCTCGGCTTTACTATACTCACGTTATCCCTGCAATAGTATAGTGTCTCTCAAACTGCGCGGTCTTTCATGAAGTAAGGCGCAGTGACTGTTGGAGAATTCCATACTGACGAGAAAATTTTTTACAAGTCATTAAAAATTATGGTGTTTTTTATTTAACTTTGTTATTTTTCTCAATTATGCAGACACCTTTTATTTACCATTTCTATTCTTTATTTAAATCTCTTTGAATTCTAAATTTTATGAAAGAATTCTGATTAAATTCTGATCGATTATCTTGAATTTTGAATTTTATTTAGGAACTTAAGGTATTTTAGGTGTCGCGTAATGGAAATGAAAATTTGCTGTTTTCTTCTTTCGATTAATTGAGGTGTTCTTTAAGTATGTTCTAATTTTTCCAAGAAAATTATAATTGCTCCAAGTTTATTGGACATAAAATCGACGTTGCTTAACATCCTCGACATAGTTTTCAGTTAGGTTGAAAGTTAAATGGACAGATTGAGAAACACTGGTTACGCGATCAAGTTCATTCAAGTTAATGGCAAGGCGTTAGTTTTCATGGAAGAGAATATCGAGTTTTACTTAACCATGTTGGATACTTGTTGATGAACGTTTACTACGCGTTATTTTAGGTGTTGAATTACTGTTACAAATTACGTTTCCCACATTGCGACATTTATCCAGTACGATATTCTAGATTTTCTTTCGGGAAATATCGGCAATCGACATTTTTTTTTTTCCAATTCATGTCTCGTTTGTATTTGATACGCACGTCGAAAAACTTATTATCAGTTAACTCAAGTGACTCATATAAATTATTCACTTTATTGTACGTAATGATAATGCATCAATATATAGGGTGAGTCATGTAACTTGGAAACATTGTACCAAATAACTTCTAAAGTAGGTACTTATGTATGTGTTCTACGAAAAAAAGGGTTTTATACAGAAATTGCACGATATCGAAAGGAACGTATGATGTTGAAATGATTTTTTTAAATCACCTACTTGTTTACAAGATATCGACGTAACTTTGAATTTTTTAAATAGAACGCGTACCTTTTTTTATCGAAATTTAAAAGAGCAGTGAGTACTTTAAAAGAGCAAAATTTAAATACCTTGAAAGAGTAAAATTTGAATGAAAAAAAAGGGTCTTGAATTAAAAAAGAGCAGGAACCTTGTTACATTTAAGAATGATTCTCTAAGCAAATTTCTGAAGAAAATCAATTTTATCTGATACCATCAGTTCCATTTAAAAAACTGAAGGTGATCCTGATTTTTCACCGAAGAATCAATGATTTTGCAATTTTTATTACTGCAATTTGTTGCCGATACGGTACTGATTAATTTTTATTTACAACTTCTTTTTATTAAATTATCAAAAATACCTAGAAAATGGTGACGAATTGTTATGGTGAACACCCTGTATAAAGAACCAAACACTTGTGAAAATGAAAACAATTAGGTATTAACTCACTCTTGCGGCATTTAAAAATCTAATAATAGAGCTCTGATGATAAGAAAGAGTCTAAATAAAGATCAAAACCTCTCAATTACCCTTAACCTAATTTCGAACACAGATTTGCCATTATGTGCGACATGTGATCGAAATTATTCACCTAAATTTCATAATTAAATTCCCCGAAGATACATAGTTATTTATACGAGTCGCGCGAACAACGCGAAAATCCTGCTATCGCGTCAATAAAATAATAATCGCGCCTAAATCCTCCTACCACACCTTTCGCTAACTTTCTTACATCGATCCTACGTCCTGACCAGTGACATCATGCCGCTGATTGCGCGATAACGTCACACACGGAATGCCCTGAAATTCAAGTACATACTCATACTTACGCACAATTTACGACGGCGCGCGGCGATAGCATATGTTGTGTCACATACTTTAATAGAGATTACCTAAGAACAAAGGAAACGCCATTACACGAACTGAAGTCCGACTCAGAACACTGGACTGAACGAAACGTTGTTAGGCTTAAGCTTCTAAATACATTCTATTTACACAATTATTTCCTGTTTTCCTGTTTTCCTATCTCTTTTCTGTCACCTTGACTTCGTTCTCCGGTGTTTCAGCTTTGTTGCACTAAATTGTTGTTACTTCGTGTTTTCTTCTTACCTGACAACTTTCTGAATAATCGATAGTGTTAAAATTAGTAGTGTTCTTTTAAAAATTATCTTCTGTAATACAGTAGAATATCGATTATCTGAGGAGCAATCAATTATTGGAACATCGATTAACAGGAAATTCGATTATCGACGGAACATTGATTAGCAGTTAGGTTAAACGAAATTAAATGGTAATAATTTATTTCACGTGTTATTTGAGGTCTGTTAGATGTTTATGTGAATTATTTTTTCTGTAAAAAATGTTTACTTTTTTTTAATATCAATACTTATAAAGTATTTAAAAATAAACAATTTTCTTTCATACGAAAACAGTTACTCGATTATCCGAACAGCATATGTAATGATTAAATCGAATAACAAAGTTTTACTGTGTTATTTTTGCGAAATGTGAAGAGAAGCAGTGATTTTCGTATTACGTAAATTTAATGAAACGCACAGGAATAAAGATTTCTAGATCGAAAAATGAAATTTAAGGTTCTTGTAAAAAGAGGTAGTATGGTATTTCAAGAGCTATTCTGTCAGAACAGATATTTATGACTCAAGGATATTTTTAGACCACTTGTACCCATATTTATGCTTTCGTTTTTCAACTAAAATCAAGCTAATTCTTTCGATTTTCATAAATCTATTTCGTTTTGTGTTGTTTACTTTTATGGTGATATAATTGAACGATGAATTCGTATTTGTACGATACAGAAACTGTTACAACTGTTGAATTTGCTGTGTTTTCATTACGTGTGGTTTATAAATAGCTTTTTTTCTGGTTTAAGCATGATGAGGATAGAACTGTTTAAATCATACGCTGTCATACAATGGTAGAAGCAAGCATTATTATTAGACACGTATCTGTCAATTATGATTCATTTGCGTTGCATAATTATATTAATTAAGCTTTGCAAAATAGCACTTTTCTTACTATAAACGTACGATATTATTTTGTTATATATTTTATTGTATACAGTGTAGAAATTAAATATCTTAGAAATGTACACGTTTGTAATTTATTGACAAATTAATATTTATTTAAAAAATACGACAGGAAAAGATTTCTTTTAGAGTTCATAGAGTAGATGTACTTTACCGACATCATACGTCAGAGCAACAGTTGAAATAACTGCTCACAGATGTCAGAGCAGACTTTCAAACGTGTTTTATTTATTTGCACTCGTAACTCTAGTTTATTTCACAAAACATTTTACATCACGTGAATAACTTGAAATTCATGTAAAGGATACTCCATTTCACGCTTGTGTTTTAGATAATTATAACAATCGACGAAGCAACAGTAAAAAATAACAGGTTCTTGCTGTACACTCTGAAAAGCATAACATATGTTTTCATAACACTTTTTCTATTATTTTTTACAATTTTATAGTTTTATTCATATTATAGAAAAATGTTAAAGATACTATTTAAAAAATATCCGAGTATTTGATAAATTCGAAAGATTAAAAGATTTGATCAACGGTTGGAAAGTAATGGACACCATAGAAAAGGTAAAACTTCATAGATGGCAGAAGAATGACATAAAGAGAAAATGTAGGGCATTTTTAATGTATTTAAAATACACAAAACTAAAAGAATAAAAATTAAATAATCCACAAAAATTAAATCTAACGAAATATTCCTTTCCTTTCTATCGTTACTACTACAGTAAAACATAATTATAAAGCAAGAACAAATTATTTAGTAATTATCGTTGCTTACTAGTTTTTCCGACACAGAGAATGAAGTAAATGTTTCGAACGTTGCAATTGGATCTAATTCACCAGGTTCCTCTTTCTCTTTTCTTTTCTGTTTCTTGTCTTCTTTTTGATACTCGAGATCCTCGTTTGTATCAATTTCTGTACTAGTATCGGAAACTTGTAAATCGTGAGATACATCGTCATCACTTCTTTGCTTTTTAATCTGTGATCAAAATACTTGTCACTAAATAATGTTATTGATAACACTAATCCATTCGAATTATTCTTCGATACGTCTTTAAGTAATTCTTAACCCTTTCACTGCTGTTGACGCCTATAGGCGTTTTAAATATTCTCTCGCACTGTGTCCTTAGCAGCTATAGGCGTTTTGAATATTTTCTCGCGCTGTCCTTGACGCCTATAGGCATTTTAAATATTTTCTCGCTCTGCGCCCTTAGCGGCTATAGGCATTTTGAATATTTTCTCGCGCTGTTCTTAACGCCTATAGGCGCTCTGAAAATTGTTTTGCGCTGTCTTTGACGCCTATAGGCGTTTTAAATATTTTCTCACGCTGTCCTTAACGCCTATAGGCGCTTTGAAAATTGTTTTGCGTTGTCTTTGACGCTTTGAAAATTGTTTTACGCTGTCTTTGACGCCTATAGACGTTTTAAATATTTTCTCGCGCTGTCCTTAACGCCTATAGGCGATTTAAATATTTTCTCGAGCTGTAACCTTGACGCCTATAGGCGTTTTGAAAATATTTTCGCACTGTACTATTGACGACTTTTGGCACACTTTTACCTTACTTTAATCCTTAATTTTTGCCTTTTGCGCACTTTCACCTTAATTTAATAAAATGATAAATTTTTAAATTGTCAAAAACACCAAAGCAAAAGATATTTCGGCCACGATGAACATCTAAACGCTTCAGCAGCGAAAGGGTCAATTAATGTCTGATAAATTCACCAACAACCTATCCAAAATCAACGATATCTCAGACGTACCGAAACGTAGTAATCAAAAAGGATCCAACCATGTAAGAGGTAAATGGCCATGCAGAAAATCGACATCAAGCACATGGTAAAATTGTGAATGAAAATAGGATGCTTCAGCAGTTCTTGATCTGTGATTAAAGCCAGATCGAGATATATATCCGCGTGTTTCATTTCGACTATTCCAAGTATCAGCATTAAAGCAGCTGATACGAAACATTGTACGAGAACCTACGTTATTTATGACAAATATTTCAAATGTAATTAGACATATGTACTTTCTCAGATTAATCATTGGTTCAAGTGAAACCAAGATTTCTAATACAAGTATTAATACCTACTTTTACGGACTAATTAGAAATTACTTTGGAGAAATGTGATTTATACGGTAAAACTGTAAAATTACGAACGATTCTGGGATTTTTCATAAAGACATTCGTGACAAGCCAGATAACTCCTACCACGACACTCGCAATCATGCACAATGGATAGATAATGAAAATTAGATTTCCTTGTTCGGGCAAGTAGGGTACAGATGCGTCTTCTTTTCGACGATTTCTGTTCACATGGTGATCGATGTGACGAAAAATTTCTATGGCTAGACAAATAATCTACACAAATTTCATAGACTACTATAGTTCAAGAATAAACATTCCAACATTTAACTATAAATTATTTGTACCAATTTTGTTTCAACGTTTATCTCAAACCTACGCCATGTTACGTAGACGCAGTTTAACAGTGAACAAAGTAAAATGGCTCCTCTGATGCAACAGCCCCAAAAATCCCATCGGTCTGCCGCGAAAAAGTAGAACGAACGTAATTGTACACCGAAACACGCTGTTATCTTTGGATCGTTTAGAATTGCAACAAGAAAAGAAAGAAAAAAGAAGAAATAAGAGGAAGAAGAAGAAGTAGAGTGAAATTGACCGCTGACACGCGTGTTTTCGCGATACACATCGACGCGTGTCGAGATCTCGTGTCCGATTACATAACAATAACAATAATAAAATGGACAGTAGCCCTCGCTATCGTTGAATCATTCTGGTGACATTTCGCCAAGTCGTTCGAAGAAATTGGGTCACACAGTTGTGCTCGCTTATATTCACGCGCGTGTCTTCGATTCGCACTTCCTGCTTGCAACTAAACACTCGAAAAAGATATTTAAATGGCGCGCAACACGGTTGACTAGCGAAATTGGATCGGGGACAGCGATTAATCGGCGAAGAGGAGCGAGGGAAGGGCCTGAGTCACCGGGAAACATTTGTGTTATTGGGAGAAACGCGATTATGTTTCATAAATATTTTCACATTCTTCGTTCGTGTCGTTTTAGCCGAGTTTTTGTGACACTCTTTTGCCGCGCTGCCAATTATCACACGCGAAATGGATGAAATAGGTTAGCGATGTCTGTAGAAACGGTGTCTCTCTCAATTTTAGAAATTAGGTTATAATGAAAAATACGTCGAATATAAAAATAATGAGATTCGTAGATGTTTAGGAGATGTGCAGTTTCTTCGTGATTTAAATTAGGGTGTATAAAAATTTTAAAGAATGTTCCAAGTAGCTGTTATTTGTGCGGTTATAGGGTTCGAAATAATAGAAGACATATGTACTTACGTGAATTCTAGGTTATTATTTTTAAATTAGGATAATAATTTTTCTGACACAATATGATTTCTTACGGACTGAAAGAAGTGTAAGCTAGCGTGAACCACGTGTGAAAGATTCGAGTTCCGCTGGAATTTTCGTTTCCCATGATAAACACTGGCAATTTGCGCCATTTTGCGAAGTTTCTCCAAAACCATGGCATCATTTTCGTACAACGATTTTTTACGATCCATTTTATGCGCTTATTTCTCGAAGAATAGATTTGTCAACGGTGTTGTTAAAAAATTGCCTATTTTGTGAATGAAAAATGTCGTTAGAAATTGCAATTAAACGTCTGAATATGCATATAATTGTGAAGAGACGATCGGTGAAGATGTCGATACTCTGCTAATCTCACTAATGTTATAAATATGCTTTATCTTTTCAAACGCTGAAAGGGTTATAGGTACATTTAACACTTGTAACAGCTTCAACGTTAAACAGGTTCTATAAAATCACGTTAATGCTTCTTTGTTGATAATCTAGATACCCGGATCAGCGAATGCGCAAACTATCAGATTTCATTCAGAAGAAAGCGGTAACTGTATTTTACAAATGAACATATTCATACTCATGAATGGATAATAGTGACACAGAATGAGCATCTAACGCCATTCAATCCTCTCTCGCATTTTATCTCTATATCTCTCATATCGTTTCGACAATATATCCATTCAAATTCTATGTAGCAACTACTGTAAACTTAAAGCCCCGTCCACTTTATACTCTAGTTACACTTCAAACTGTGTCAACACAAGTTTCACCCTATCGGATGCTCTTCTCGTCAGTTATATACAATTACCAACACCAACATATCTCATAACCCAATATTAAATCGTAATAATAAAATGAACTGAGTTTTACTTTTTTATACTCATTTCTTGTGAATATTACAGATTTACTTATTCGCGTAACTTTACAAACTTCGTGCAAGAGTTAAGGAAATAAGAGTTAAGCAATCGAACTTACGCGTAGAATGAACATCAACGCGATCTTAAATTATATTTAAAAAAGAAAGAAAGAAGACTGACATATCATAAAGAAAACACCGACAAAAGGAGCAATTTCGCTGCAATGCCCAGCATTTCGTATGTTCCAGCAACGCGCCTTTCCACCAATTGCTCCATTTCACACAATTTCTTTTTTATCGCCCGTCCAGCTGGATCGCGCCACGCGATCATGGATTCCCGGAGGCTTGAATCATCTTTTAGAAATTTTCCAAGCCGTCGGGTGTTAAAACGCGTTGTTTCGAAAGCGTCGGGATGATTAACGAGCGAACGAGTGCGACAACGAAAAACGAAGCGCGACGATAGCCCTTTTACAGGCGGATTCCAGGCAGAAATACTTTCGTTAATGAAAGCGAACACCTTATGGCCGCCTCGTAATAGGCGTACAATCCATTCGGGTTGCGCAATATCCGGCACAGAAACTTCTCAACCAAGTGGTGTTTCGTTTTACCTTCCTCGTACACGCGAGATCCACGGAAACCAGAGAGGAAACGGTGTGGCCACGGGTCTTCCCCGAATCGAAAGCTCGGTCGATAATTCCGGGAACCATTACCATTGGAAGGTAATTAGGCTGTCGTTGTTTCTTTTTTCGTTTCGATTTCTTCTGACTTCTAATACACTCACGGTCAAAATAAGTCTGCGTACACCTAATTAGAATTTATTTGTAGAATTTCGAAGGAGAAGATAGAAAGTAAATCATATTTTCGTTAATTTCATCGTTCATCGTGAGTATTTTTTTTTAAACGACCCTCGTCAACGTACGAATCGGTACAACTAATTTCTGCTACGGCAGTTTTATAATTATCACTTGTTTCCGATATCTCTTTGAACGGTTGACATTTCAAAATCGGACACTCTACGTCTTCATATGTACATGGACGAATGTTACGAGACATTTCTAACCGCTACTTAACTTCAACTCGGAAATTGCCCCAATCCATCACGATCGTACAGTAATACAAGATATACCCATTTCGCAACTAAAATATTAAACATTTTATATCTTCAAAAAATTCTTGAAAATATCCACTTTCAATATTCACGCGATATGTCGTTCGTAATTACTATAAATCACGTTTAAATAATTTAGAAACCTGAACAGATTAATTACTTCTGAAAGAAATAATAATAAAAACAAACAAAATTCAGATTACAATTAGTCGTACATTTTGTGGAATGAATGTGCAAAGTGTTCCTCCCAATTATAAAGTAACGAAGGTCCACATTCGTTGATTGTCTTACGCCACGCTGCAGCGTTTAATTATAAAAAGAGACTCTTTACGCAATCTGCGCAATTTATCGTGCATGCTTGAATCTAATGAAAAGAAAAAAAGAAAAAAACACTATATTTTTCAATTCATCGCGGCACGGTTAGCTTCCATCAACAGCTGGGGTAAAGAACACGTGGATATACCGTACTTGTGGCTCATCAATGGCGCCACAGTTCCTTTCTCCATCATCTGAATAACCTTGACGATCCTATCGTACAGAAAAATCCCATATGATTTTTCTACCAACATTTCCGAGCAAATAAATCGATACCGTGGAAGCGGCTTTATGAAAATTACCGCGAGGCTTCCTAAGAATTCTCTGAAACGATTTGACAAGGATGAAACGACGAGGAGAGAAGTTTTAGCAAAGATACCATACACTTAGCTATCGTGCAACGTAAGATTCCGAAAAGTACAATAGCTATTTTTGAAATTTGAAACACATATTTGGAAGATATTGAAAATAAAATTAAACGTTCAGCAAACTTTTCTATAGTCACTCGCGTATCTCTGTTTATACTGAATTACGTTGCTTCCTTTTATTTGTGACTAAAAATTAGATTTCACAGAATTTTTAATTTTTTAATTTTGTCCGCCTATTTTTTATCTACAATTACTATCAATTGTCTGTCAATTGTAGTTTCTCAAAAGCATTTTGCCCTTGAAAATAGAAAAAAAAATGTGCCTCGTTGATATACTTATCTCATTATCTGGTGACTCACCCGGAAAAGGTGAGACGAGAAAATTCGGAAAAGTCAAAGCAAAAAAAAAAAAAAAAAACAAGTTTCTTGTGCCGAATTCCTCGCAAGATTAAATGTGTCGAGATCAAAGATCTGCCGGGAATTTAGTAGTCCTGATAAAGGGGCTTTTCGGGGAATTTAGAGACGGCCTTAGAGCAGAGACCTCTCGTATAGGTACGTGTGAAAGTCTGCAAATTTAATAATTTTGTTTCTAATAAGTAACACTTATTAATTTACCATTTTATTAAAACATTTATTTCTATATTTATTTAATTTGTGAACTAAATTTCCTTCGCTCTTTCTTTTAATAAATTCAATTAGTAAATAAATTTAATGCAAAGATTCGTAAAAGATTATTTTCTAACATCAAATATTTAAGTTGAAAAATGTCCTCGCGTTAAATGGAACGTTTGTAAATTATTTGTTCGCATAAATAGCGAATGAAACGTCGGAAAAATTGCCATCTGTTCTGTGCTTACATCGATGAAAAGATGTTATTTACATTTTCCCGTGTATGTGTGATTTACACCCTCCGAGATCGAAGGATCGACAAAGTTTGCGCAATAAGTTATCCCACCCTCGTATTTGCATCGGAGGGTAGGAAAGAGTTGTTTGAATTTCCCACTGAGGGAAATGTATGTCAACAAAGAAACGTGCTTGACATAGCAAAGGAATGTTTTCATAGAATCAAAGACGCACGTGAAATGAAAGATATTTCTTGTGGCAGAAGAATGCTAATCAGAGATATACATTGTTGAATGCGCCCAGCCGTGAATTTACGTAAAAAGAAATTCAATATGCAATACTTTTCGTACCTCTGCATTTTTATTGCTGATATTTCTGTTGCTGAAAATAAGAAAATTATATTGTAATAGAAATTGAAATAACAAATAAGTAGAGATAACCTCTTTTTATAATATTTCAAGTTTCATGTAATCCACATTTTCCTCTATTTTCTTCATTTATGGAAGAATTTGAAGGCACAAAAATACACAGAATGCACATAACATACAAAAATATGCAAATAAACCCAAAATATATTTAGCGAATAAAACAATTCTATTTTTTTAATTGTTACACATTCATAAGAATATAAATTTGCCTAAAAATCCAGAGACTACACATAACGTAACAAATTCTATAGAAAATTAACACATTTCGTACTAGTCACGTAAAAATGTTCATATGCTAATAATAATTCATTTAACGTAACCGTTGTTCAGTTAAATTCAATTACACACATTTTTCCAGACATTCTCGTCGATATCTTTCACGAAAAGATTCACCTTTCCAAATTCCCAGCCGCAACAAAAATTTCCCAAATTTCGATTCTCCGATAATCGAAATATTTTCATTATTCATACCGTTCCTCCATGTTTTTAATATACATCGGGAAAACCCACCCCCGGAGCCACCGCGCTGTTTCGATCGGCTTCTCTATGATCGCGGCGGCGTTAACCCAGTTACGACATTTATTGCTTTATAGGGAGCGCGTTATTAGCGGGTACGAGCGGCCGCATTGAACACTGAGAGCTCTTTGTCGGCGAAAGAATTTAATATTCATGCGGGCCGGCGTTGCTTCTTCGCGACGAAATTGCGTCTGAAGGCTTCCACGGCTCGTGAACAACGCTTTATCGCTTTTCCTCGTGTTTTTAACGAGCGAATAACGCAACCCAGTAAACGTTGATTAAGCGAGAAACATTATTTCAATGCCTGCCACGTCTCGCTGGGAACCGAGGCCAGCGATGATTTAACCCTTGCCCGCCGCTTCCGTTTAAAACGCTCCTTTAACTACGAGACCAGCTTGTTTGCGTTTTCCTTTCTTCTTCGTTTTTTTCTTTTTTTTAAGTGATGATAAACGGGAGAACTTCGATAATGAAATTCGACGCGAACCGTTTTAAAGCGTGCGCCCGTTTTCTTTGCGTTGCATAAAACCATAAGGAATTGCATCTTTGAATAATGTACGAACAGGGAGTTTTTTTAACCCCTTAACGCTCGCATGTATTTTTTAAACTTGATATACTAAAAACCATCAATTTCAGTTTTTTTCTTTTTATTATTTCCCAGGCGTGTAGAAATAAGTTTCCCATTTATTTACAATGTTGTGACTTACATTTTTGACACGGAATAGAAAGGACAGCGCTATGTGGAAAGTGAAAGAAAATAATTAAACGAAATTGCACTTTTTGAAGGATTAGTTGTGCACGTGTAAAAAAAAAAAGGATGTTTGAAATATATCTTGGAGTATTGTGTATTGCATGAAAATAAACGACCTTAAATACCGCGGAATCCTTTTATTGCCGTTTTATCTTCGCATCAGCTTTGATCAATTCGTATAAATAAGTAGCTCGGTCTTTTCGAGATCTCTATCTTAATTCGTCTGACGCGCATAATGTGATTCCTATTACAAGTCTGCTAAATCATTCGTTGCAAATCGTGTTCGAAGATCTCTGGAAGAAGAAATCTGGGGTATTTGAAACGATCGATATTTATTATTATTTTTATCGATATTTCATGTCTGTGAATAACAGTAAAATTCGATATCATTCGATAAATTAGATATCAGAAATTAAGAAACTAATGTTAATATGTACAAATTTACCAAATATTTTATAACATTATTTCCTATTGTTCTATTTGTTGACACATTGTACGGAGTTAGAAATTGGTAACTATTAAATTAGAATGCACGAGTTTCTTCTAGTATTAGTATCTGCAATAACGTACATTATGTAAAATCCGAAGACTACAATCTTTGTACAGGAAACAGTTAGGCAAACGTAGACAGAAATTGTAAGTTACAACATCTTCAAGGCAAAATGCGAATATGTTTATACTTAAAAATGTAAAGAAATGACTGTGCCTCGCGTCTGGTGACGTGCCATCGTTCAGACTGCTGTGGAAACTTTACTATAAATAGAATGAATTATTGGAGAAGAAAGTAATTGAAGAATACAATTACAACCTCTTGAGACTAACGTCAGAATCTTGATACAAGTTATGATTGATATGATACATGGTGCTGAGTAGATAGGATATCGTATACATTTGTATGTTTACTGTGAAACTAATTGTTTGATTCGAAAGGGTGGAAAGAAAGAAAGAATCTTGAATATACTATCTATTTAACTGGAAATAGGCTATTAGGCTAGGTACACATACACTACTGGCCAAAAGTTTGGAATCACCTGCTAATTTACATAAATATTAAATCTGCTACTTGTTAGATTTATCAGTCAGTTAGATATAACAAACATTAACCTAACGCCTTACTAGGAAGTATATATTACTTTTGTATACGTTCGAAGGAATCCGTTTAGCCTTACCACCTCTGTTTAGTAAAGATCTAAATGTTTATGATACGTGACAAAAGGCCCTTCGGTCCCAAGCGGGGTCGTAGACAATATTGGGGCGTTGCGTAGGAGCACTCTCAGTACGTAGACAGTGCTCTTACCATCAAGTAGAAAAGCGAACCTTCCTTGTGTCTAATAAAAGTTTATAGTTTAAAATAAGGATTATTAATTATTTAACAACCAATAACTCCCATAATCCAATAGGCACTAGACGACGGCAACCCAGGTCGAAAGACTTTCCCCGGTTACGCACCGAGAGAGTACGCGCGTATTAACGGTGAATTCCGGCAACCTCTATGTGTGATCGTTTATTTTGCAATTGTGAAAGTGGTCTAACTCAAAGATCTAGAAAAAATTGAATTCGTCACTTATCCTTTTTGCACCTTTATCCTTTGTGGAGATCAGTAGTAATGTACCCCATTTCGACTGATTTGAGCGATAAAAAATTCTTAAACTTGCTATCTTTGTTCTGGAAACTTTTGTGTATAGTTGGTGGAAGCGATATTACGAGAAGGTGAATTAAAGTATTAAATGGCGACATCGATAGATGCAACGATATCTAGAGGCACGTGCAATATTTTACGTGTTTCGATTTGGAGTGAATCAAAGTTAAAGCATGCAGCCTTGGCTAAGGTTCCGGACTCTTATCTTCTCAGGTTTCTCTCGATACGCTTCAACATGCAAAATTTGACACCTGACCGAGAAAACATTGACAAATCTAATATTACACCTTGAAGATCCTATAATTTGTGACAAAGAAAGTTCTGATCGATCCAGCTAATAACGAAAATAATGGAGATAATGACCTCTGGAGAGGTTTCCCTTAAAAAGGGAAAAATAGGAAAGGTAAATTTAATATCTAACAGATTCTTCCTTATCTAAATTAGAAAACGAAAGTTCGGAAGACCAGAAATATCAAATTTATAATTTTATAAAAATAGACTTTTATCAAATGTAAATGGATAACGTATAACATTTATAAAAAGGGTAAAGTTCATAAAGAACAATCTTCAGTTGGTAATTTTCACGAGCGTCGATCTTCGTTTATTTTTTATCGATCACAGTTGCCGAGTGTTCTTTTCTTCTTTCTCTGTGCAGTTCCGGTTAAATCTTCAAAGCCGTAGAATCACGGTTAATTATCTGGAATGCACCAACGATCGGACTTTAATCTTCATTACGGTGTAGTTGCGTCGCGCAGAAATATAAATTTCGCGGTCGGTTTTCCATTAAAAATTAGACGATCACCGTATTAAGAGCGATGACGCTAATCACCTGACTAGAGCAGCGAAAATGATTCAGAATTTCACTTCTGCACCGTGCGTAGCTTCGTTTACCAGTGAAAATAGGAAAGGAATTTTCACGAAGAACATTTCTATTCTATCTTCGGAGAGCTTTTAGGGAAACTTTTTTTCTTATTTTAAGAGAAAAAGGAAAAGTGAACAAAGGATCTTTGGATATAGTGTTCACTTTATTTTTTAAATACATAATACTTGTACCTGTGGAATAGAATCATTGTTCGTGCTTCGTAATCGCGAGGATCGAACGAAAAATGATAAAAATACTTGGATATTATATTTAGGTTGTGTTTTCATTTATAGTTCCGTTGCAACAGAAGCTGCAGCAATGGTATTCTTTAAAAAAGTGAATCACGATATACTAGAATTGCATTGCATGCCAAGATTTTATTTCTGGGTATTCATAGAGAATGAAAGTTAAAGTCCACGTTTAAAATGATTCCAAGGTAAAATATAAAAATAAACGCGATCTACTCTCGATTTCTCTAAGATACTACTCCTCGGTTCGCACATTAAATGCATAATGATAATTTCAGCGAAGAATTTTGAAAGAAAGAAACTTTGTTTTCAAAACGACGATCGTGATATCTTTGTGAACGTGGGAAAGAATTCTGATCCAGCAGTGTCAAATCAAACTTTGCAAATTAAAAATAAAACAATTAATATTATTTGATCCTTTCTGCAATTACAAAATTTACAACTTGCTATTATCATTACCAGTGCCAACAAGCTATGTACAATGTTTCCAGAGGTAGAAAGAAATTTCGTTTTGTCTTCACAAGTTCATTTTCCCGGTTTTTGCTTCAGTTTCGTAGAATCCTTTCCCCTTCGTTACATTTCCTTCGGTACAAGTTGATTGTTACCTGCGGTTTGTCTGGTAATCAGCACCGGTAAAGGGTTGTAAAGATCGCTTTATTACACGGTGGGCTAGTCACGTATAGCGAGTACGTGTTACGTTAAAATCACAGTACTTAGTTACTTACTGTTGCCCCTTCAGGAGAATGAAAGCGGACCTTTAAAATGGCAGAGGAAACCGTGATACAATTTATTACTCACGTCCTATCGGTAGTAAGCTGCTTTTATTACACTTTTCATTCATGCTTCGCATCGCTAAAAGTTCACAATCCTCGGTAGAATTAATGAACATCAATTTTCTTCCAACTATTGCACATCCCTTTTCTCCATATAATCGACAGTGCATAAACGAGCCGTTCAGTGCACAAATCGATTAACTCCATAAAATGAGAAGTCGAGAAATTATTATAAATATAAAAAGTTATGACTATACCAAGTGCTGTGACACTTAAATTTCAGATTTTTCAAAAAGTGGAGTTAATCGATTTGTGCACTGAACGGCTCAAATATCTCTAATGTTTTGGAATCCAAGTTGGCGTGTTAATTGAAATTTATGATTGCTACTGTTTTTCAATTATTGTCACTTTCACAGTGGACGCATTCATGTTTCAACCACACGTTTCCATAAAATAAAACGTCGATGATTAAAACACACTTCCATCGAAGCATAATTTCTATCGTACACAAAAATCGAAGATGAAAATTACACTATTCCACTAATTATTTCAACGAACTTACTAACGACTAATCAATTCGACTGTTTGAAAATTGAAAGACCAAAGAACATCTTGGCTTGTTACAAAATTAATCAACGCAGCAAAAATGGCTTGTCCAATTTGTCTCAACTTTGTTACTCGCAAATTCCTATTCTTATTTCCAATTTCCCTTAAAACGTGTACACGCTCATTGTTCCCAGGATTACCCTATTAAACACGAGGTAATAAACAGGTATCGGGGCACAATGGGTCGAACGTCGATTCAGACGTAATTTCACACAAGGCCTGTTCCCATAATACGAGGACGTTTAAGCCCTCCGACACCGGTTATTTTCGAAAATGTTCCGACCGATCCCCGCTTAGCCCGTGCGGCATTTATTTCCACGGAGCGTGTTACTTGGATAAGTTGTACCTGCGCGCCATTATCGAACAGGTAGAGGGAACGTCAATAACGATGGAATCATGGAACGGTATGGGTTTCAACGAGTTGGTTTAACTCCGACCTCTTCGATTAAGCAATCACGTGGAAAAGTGGGACGAGCGTGAAGATCCGAGAAGACGGATTGGTTCCGGGTCGAAATGATCGAAAGTCGAGGATTAAAGATACCACAGGTGATTTTGTAATAAAAAGGAACTAAAAAGGTGATATAAAGGTTTTTTTACCGGTGTTAATTGTACACTGTTTCGTGGAAAAGGAGAAACTTGTGAAAATGAGACGAAGTCGATTTTTTTTTTTATAATAAGATTTTTGGATTTTTATGATTTCATTTCTTGGGCTGATATTGGAGAATTTTGCAGCTACTTGTGAACGATTTTATTGTGTACATTAACCCTTGTATGGAGTTTGCAAAGTTACAGGAATAAGTAAATTTGAGTCAAATTGATCCATAAATGTCAGAAGTGTGCCTGAAAGATATAATTGGTTTCCGTTAAAAAAATCGTACAAATTTTGTTTCTTTTTGTAAAGATTACAAAAATACTATTGTAACGATTATGTTTATTAGACAATTAAGGATATGAAAAAGTTTCACTCTAAATGAAATATTTAATAACAGAGGAAAAGGAATTTGTGACCTGGTTTCGGTCAAATTGACCCAATTTCCGAACAAGGGTTAAAAGAGTAAGTAGGTCAAAACGTCTGATTTATATTCCTCAATTATAGAAGCTGAAGTTCGAAACCTCTCCTGGTGATTTAAAATTTAAATATTAATGAAAAACTGAATAAATTGAAAGTGGTTAGGAAAGTACCTGAAGAATAGAAATGAAAAGTAGCCCTACTAAATGTCGAATTGATCAGTTACAATATTAGAAATATGATCGTCAAATAAATCCGTAAAAATAGACGAAAAGTAACATTCCTGGAATCGACGTTGATTATGAGCTCATTCCCAATATTCTCGGCAATCTCGAGCATTAAAAAGAAGTTCTTACGCGGCATCGGAGAGTCGAGTAATCAATTAACTAATCTGCTAATTACCACCACGAGTCGACAGCTGTGAACGTAGTTCAAAGAAGTCTCGCGTTGAATGGGACCTTTATAATCAGAGGAAAGTGCCATCTTATAGTTTCCCTTGGCACATTCTGCTACTTCCTTTTATCGGTCTTCTTTACGCCCCCTTGAAACGCAGCGACAGAGCTCGTTAAACCTAATTTTCTCCGAGCTGTTTGTTTTAATTAGCTCATTCAGCTGCGTTCAGCCACATTTCTAGCTTTCTTCAACGTGTTAAGCCTTAAACGCTCGTTATAAACAAGTCACTAATCAAGGAAAACATCTGTACAATTTCCAATACAGAAATATCGATATAATTCAGTTATCTTATTGAAAAGTTTCTGTATTCATTTCTTCACAAACGTAAACATTCTAACGTAAACAGCTCGTTCGGGGAAGTACTCGATTTTACGACGTTTTAATGGAATTGCCGAGCTACTTAGCAAGTACTGCTTCGAATTCTATCGATACCTCTGGCTATTTAAACTACAGTAAACGTGAAATTAATTTCAACCAGTGAAAAACTAGCGAAAAGAAATTCTAATTGTAAATAAACTAACTGCACTGCTTTATTTAAAAAAAAACAATAGATACTGCGATGATAAAAATAACAATGTGACAACCAAAGTAATTATCACACGTGAAACCTCTCGTCTGACTAATCACTCTAATCCAATTAACGCTATTTACTAATCAAACAAAGAAACTTCCACTTAAGCAACAAGTGATCGGTGACGATTCACGGACGTACGAACGGTTGCCTGGTTCCTAGGCGTTTTCAAAATTCGCCGTTTTCCTCCGTAGGGGTTCCACATCGTTTGCTCATTTTCTTTCTTTCCCCTCGCATTACGCGCGGCCACGGTTCGCGATCCGCTTCGCGAGCATGGCGGTGCTGCAGCTGCAACCGCGGCACGTAGGGTCATCCACGATGCAGGAAACAGGAAATCCTGAGAAGTGAAACCAAGCAGAAACGTCGGGAACGCACAGAGCCGCTACTGTCTAGGATTCGTAGTTGTAAGACAAGACTGAGGAGGTCTGCTCGTTTCGCTCGGAAATCTCGTTGGCCGCTTTGACAGTGAGAGATGCAAATTGTGAAACAAGTTGGAGAACACGAGTTACCGTCGCGGTGTGACGAATAGTCGGAGAACACCGTGGCGGTTTTTAACGGGGAAAGGCGTGGTAGAGGTAATTGATGAATGGAAAATGGAAAAAAATATTTCGTGTATACTTATCCGGTTGGACGTGAGCTAAGTGATTAAAGAGCGGAAGGAGTGGAATGTTTGGACCAAAATTTGTATCTGGTCGCAACGAGAGGACAAATGATGCATGTGAAATGCACCAACTTTCAGTACATTGTGTTTCTTTAAAAAAATAATGTATTTAATCAAAATAATTTCCACACGAATTTATAAAAATCATTAGTCTTTGAATGCTGCTTCTACAGTGTTTTCATTTCGACATAATTTATTTTGTTAAAAAAATTATCCAGCTGTCTGAAGAAATGGGAGTCTGTTGGGGAAGATTTAGTGAATAGGGGAGGATGTGACACAGTTTCATATTTCGTTATCACCGACGATCCTACCTGACCTTCCTCTTGGCTCATTTTCAATGAAAAGTCACCAATCTTGAATTTTGCACGGCAACGATGAAGTGTCCTAACATTTGCACAACCTTCTTCAAATGCTAAATTTATATTTTCAGCAGTTTTTACCGCAGTTTTTTCGAGTTTAAACTTATGCAAAAAAATTACGCGCACATCTCGATTATTCGTTACGTCAGATAGTAATGTCCAAACAATTGTATTATGAATTCTTTACTATTCAATACACTGTGCACTGTGTATAAAAATTTCTGATCAGACAAAATTTAATATATGGTATCAACCTGCCAATTTCGTCACGAAACTATGAACTATCGACAAAACGAGTTCTTATTTTTGGACAGTAACGAATTTTCAGTGCGTCGTCAGCAGTGAAGCTCTTGTTATATCAGCGTCGAATCATCAGTGTCGTCACATTTTTTCACAACCGTACATCGTAGCGAAAGGATAAATTCTCATGATCAGCAATTTATCAACTTTGGATATCAAGTAACTCCAATAATAAATAAGTAACCGATGAACGTATCACGCATTAAAATGAACTATGCTATGCTATCACCGAGCAACCACGGTATTTCGTGAAAATTCAAGTAAAACATTTCAGTAAAATTCCGTTAACCTACTATTTGTTCGCATAATATCTGACCTGTCGTTACATCCTCGACTCACTTTCGAAACATACGAATATCAGCAGTTAACAGAATAATTCTAAGACTATCGTGGACTTACCAGAGTTTAGCGCTATCTCCATACAAGATTTATTCACGAAGCATAGAACCTTCGAACACGGAAAATTTTCACCGAACTCTTCGCGATAAATGCACAATACGAGCGTAAACATATTTTCATTGTATCTACCTTTTGCTTTCAGCAGGCGCATTAAAACGCATAGTTTATATGCACCGCGAAAGGAAAAACACGACGAGAAAGCAAAGAATGGTACAAGGTATACCGGCGTGTCTGCTGAACGATTGCTTCGACCAGAAATCGCGATCACTAATCACGAAATAACTAGTATATGTCGGCTGCTAGAGGTCGATCGATAATATGAAATAACAAGTCCGATAGGAAGTATATTGCACAACGTTCCTAACGAATGCCTTTTACACTTGCATCGTTAATTTTTCGATACAAGATCTTGGGTGAGGCACGCTGCACGAGCAAAACGCATTCTTCGATATCGTAATTTTGCACGCGCGATTATACCTACTTTATGGAATTACTCCGTCGAAAATAGGCGAATGAAACTTTAATGGGAAATTGCGATATTAAAAATAGCTGAATGTATCTTTCAGCAATTGAACTCGATTTACCTTCTTCAAAAGTGAAACGTTCAACTTTTTACTCGACGTATAGATACTTTACACTTATTTCTACATATTACACTATTTATTATTTTTAAGAATCATCCAAGAATCACGAGAATCGAAATTAAACTCCAGAGCACTAAATAATCTAACACACTCGAATACAGGAACAACCCTTCTTACGTTTATTTTTAATTTTTGCCAAAACTACCTTCCACGTGTGCATCTTCCATTCGAATTTTAAATCGAAGATCTACATACCTACAGTAGGTATACAATTACATTAAATAACAACCCCTGTCTTATATTGAATCCTTCCACAGGCATGCTATTACCGTACCTCTATTTATCGCAATAAATCATATCGACATTGCAATTTCAACAAAATTACTTTCCATAAACACGACCAAACACTCTTCGCGTCTTCATTTTCATTTACGAACGTACCATAACCGAATGCACTTTATCTATCGCCCCATAAATATCGCTCTCCCCTAAACTTTTCAATATTATCTCAGTTAGATTACCCCCTACAGCTTAAATATATATATATATATACAACCCCTTAGATACCCACCTTCCTCCAATTCTATCAGCTTATATTATACCGGAGGATAACGCGATACGTCTAACCGCAACAAAGTCCGTAAGTTAAAATTGCACGCGTGCTAGAAGCAACGAGACTATCAGGAACACACACAGAGAGAGGACGGCGGTGGTGAGTATAAACGCGGCACTCGGTGGTGTAATTAAAAATTCAACATCTCGTTCGTAGATCGAGACCACCGGTTGGCTCGGGGCGTATGTACCGCCGGAGAGGAAACTCTCTGGCCTCGCGCGCAGACGGAGTCCTCCAATTTCTGTAAACTTCCGTAAATCCTGGCCTGCGTCCCCTACCCTCCCGTCCCGTCGATCTTCCGGCCGGCTAACCGACAATTAAACTTTCATAACCTGTTCATTAGCGCGAATTAACGCTGTGCGCTAACTCATCTGGATTCCGCTAATGCAACGCACTTAATTTACAGCGGCGGCCGTCCTCGTGTATGCTGCAGGGCCTGGTGTTTGCCCTCCTTCTCCCGGGAGGACACGTCGACGAAACGGAGACAGAGGGTAAGTGAGATCATAAACGACATACACGGACAGACGAAGAGAGAGAGAGAGAGAGAGAGTGAGTGAGGGTGAAAAAGGAAGGAAGATAGAGGGAGAAGGAGGATAGAGGAATGGCAGAGGGACATTTAGAGACTGATGGCGCAAACCTTTTAGGCAAACTAATGCACCGAACCTGTTACATCAGAGAGGCTACTCGCGCTGTCCACCATCATTCCCATACCACTGTCTCTTCTAACCCCTTTTGCACTGTTGCGAACTCGTGTACGTACCAGCTGGATTCATTATGGGAAACGTGCCTTGTGCCCGAAACTCGATGGCTCATTCTTGCGTCCCCGAAAACTGTCGCGATCAACCTCCGAAGGGAATGGGGTTTGCACGCGATACGGTGCAACGGATGCACCGGGATCAACGGTGGAGAGATAATAAGAAGATTCACTTGATATGGTAAAAGAAACGGTCCGTTATACGTATATATAGTGAAGGAGGATTGTACATTTGAGCGAAACTTGTTAGGATCGTTAATTTTGAAAAATTAGTTGAGTGAACTTAAATCGATTTTTTTCTTTATATTTTATTTTACCATTAGTTATTTTTTTATTAGTAGTTGTACACATATTTTCCTACAGGGTGTGATGGTAATATTTATAAAATTTATTTTCATCCTTATTTTACAATTAAGGATGTACTAATATTTATTTTAATTTTAGTGATTTTAGTTTGTCAATTTCCATGTTACTTAAGTGATCCAAGTAATTTAAAAATTGCTAATAGTGTATTTACTCCTGTCCATGTTAAACCTGATGATATTTTCTATTTGCTTACGATCATATTTATTAAAAATGTGAAACTTTAGAGCAGAGATGGTCCATAGGCAACTGCTAAAAATTTAGCGCTGTAGTTTCCTTAAATTTATTTCTCTTCGTTCAATTCAGTCTTATATCACACAGCCTTAAAATGATTTTACGGATTTTATTTTAAGAGATTCTTGGAAATAATCATAACTGTTTAACTATGTCGAACAGGTACATTCCAATTGTATCATTCTCTTCCTTTCTCTTGCTCACATACTTGTCGATCGTCTGTTAAATACAGATTAACTGATTGATGTAAAATTTCGCTAATTTTCATTGAAACAACCATTTATCGACGTTGAGTTCTCGTTAAAAAATTTCATCGTGAATCGGTTTGGTTGCTCGAAGCGATGTTCTTCACACAACCGATCTAAAGAACGAACCGTTCAAGCGAGATGGTAGAAACTGAACAGTGATCTTTGGGGGCCTTGGGTTTACTACCCAATTATAACAAGTATAAAGCCGTACCTGCCTCTACGAGAGAACGTATACACGCGTGTGCAATTACCTGTGCGCCCCCGCCTATCCGTTCGACTAGAGCATGCACACATAATTACCGCGGGGAACTCACAATTATTAATTTAGGTGTTACTCCACAGACCTATATGCCGGCCTATTCCTTTGCGGAACGTCTATGCCGATGAGAATCGTTTCGTACTCCACGTGGATATTAATATTAAACGGATGCTCATTTTACACGTTTATAAGGCAATTCGGTCGTTCCCGTTTCTCCACGTTTAATAAGCCACTTTTTACAAGGAAAAACATGCAATGACGAACTTACACGGCGGAGGACGTCGTTAAAAGATAATGAAAAAGCATTTAACGTTGATTCCTATCTAATCGCGATTTAATTATGGAGAGCAAAGGTGTTTGAAATTATAATTGTCGAGTATTTGAAATATTGCTTTGAAGATTTTGTTTTTTTTTCTTAAAGAGATTTGATCGTTATTCGTGTATCTTAGTTACAACTAATTGAAGTTTTCGAGGAAGTTCAAGAGTTAACGAATTTTTCAATATGCAAATTTCGGTTGTCTGTTTGATTTTTTTTGTTTCTTGTTTTGAAATTACTTGTTAAACGTTTGTTTGAATTTTCATGTTATTATCCTTCAGTTTGTCTGGGACAGTATGCAAATAGTCAAGACAATGGTGCATATAATCAATATTGAAGCGTGTTAACGTGAAATACATTTCATGCAAAACATTGATATGAATTAGTACAATAATAAGCATAAATTTTCTAGGTACATAATTACAACATTTCGAACGCTGTTCGCGAGGCATTGTAAATCAGTGTCCATTGCAAAAACTATTATTTAAACGGTGGGTAGTATATATCACGTAACATCACAAGCGCTGTAATTACAAGCACTGATAATGAGTTTGGTAAATGCATCATTGCTTCAACAATTTTCACCGTTTCGTCCGCTTAATTACTAGATTTACATATTTCTAGTAAATCGCTGGACTATAGATCTTTCACTCACTGTACAACTTTAAGGTGTGCCAGATGCGAACAAGCCATTTTTATACACTTTTTAATCTTTTAACCCAAAACTACATAAAAATGAACATTATTCTATTCATATAATTTTGTTAACTCAAATTTCTAAACTAAATTTCTAATTTTTAAATTCCAAACATTTTCAGATATTTCATTATCCGACCATTTACATTTTTTCGAAAAATTTACATAGTTTTGTTAACTGAAATTTTTCAATTAAATTTCCAATTTTTAAATTCCAAACCTTCATTTACATTTTTTGGAAAATTGCTATTGGCTGATTCTTTATCTCATCTTTGAACGAAGAGAAAAAAAGTGGACGAGCAAATACATACTTGCGAGCGGTATCGTGTACCAAAATTCCCCAGTTTCGATCAAATATTACAATCCTTAGCGTACCATTGCTACGTACGTTCGAGAATAGCTTTTTCGAAGAGTAAGGTAACATCGTGCCACTTTATCATTGACGGCGCGCGGTTGAAAAAAAAAAATCGAAAGATCTAACGGGTGCCCGACTTAATTACGCGCCAGCATATGGACCGGACCCCAAGTCGATTCCCTTTCCTCCCGCGGTATGAATATCGCATTAAGTCATGAGTGAGAGATAGCTCCGGGCAGAGGTGGGCCCCCGATGGGAAACTACGAATTTAATAGAATAATAAATGGAGCCTGTCTGCGTTGCGGCGATGCCGATGGCGACGACCACGATGCCTCCTGTATAGTACATCGCATGTACACGAAGAAAATAACTCGGATCATTTTTCCTCCAAGCGGCTTAATTTCCTTCGACTCGTCGGTTTTATATATATTTTTTTTTTGTTCCGACACTGACAAAAGCCACGGTGTAATATCGCGTAGCATTAAATCGCCGAGTTTCGCGATAAAATGCAAGAGAAATAATGTTGACTGATATTCGTAACTTTTATAGCGGTGATTATGGTAATGATTGACGTTATGCGATAGAGTTCTTTCAGCAATATTTCAAGATATGTATCTATTTTATGAAAGAAATAACCGAGTAATGTTTCGAACGAGTTCAGATTGCTCGGTTCTCTGATTTGCTTCATGAAAAGTTACCCTTGCAGAGAGTTTACTGAACAAACAGAACCGCCACGTGGAGCTGCCTGGAGGTATGCTAATTGAACACGTGCAATTTAAATTATAATACGTAAAAGAAATGAAATTAATGTTCCAATTAAGAATTGAAGAAGAAATTGATTGTCAAGTGTGTGGATGAATGAGTTACGTGAGTCGGTTGGGAAATTTGAGTATCGACTTTTTAAAAGAAAGTGTCGACTTTAAAAGAAAAGAAACCCAATCAAGTACATTTCATAAAATTTCAAATAGATACAAAATTATTAGAAACTCGAATTATTCAAATATTCCCGCAAAAGCTCACGCGATGTTCGCTAAATATTTACACCACCATGACCGCGTGCCGACCGAAAAAGAAGGAAGCAGAACCAGAGCGTCATCATTTTCATCCCAAAGGATTAAACAATATGTCCGCTGTTAATTACACGCGTGGCGTATTTTACACGCGGAAGCGGAAGCGTGGAGCCAACGAGCATGGGGGGGAGAGCCTCCGAAATATTCCCGAGAAGCATGGACCAGAGTGCGTCGTTCGATCCCGTCGCGTTACACGCCGCTGCAATTTTCAGCACATGGACGGTGCACAGACAGTCGGTCAGGGCACATGTTAGCACAGTTTACAAAATAAACACTCGCGCTTGTGCCGGTATCGGAAAGGGCGGGCAACGATGGCCAGGACGAGGCGAGGATGTGTGGCAGCGTCCGTTGTGCACTGATAACACAATTAGCTTGTCTCGTCATGCGCGACCTCTGATAAGGGATTCCCTCACTCCTGTCCTCTGTCTAACATCACACACCCCACCCATTCCACTTCCAACGTACTCTCACTCTCTCTCTATCTCTCCTCCTCACTCTCTGTCTCTCCCTGTCTCTCCTCCCCACTCTTTCTATATCTCCCTGTCTCTCCTCACTCTCTCGCTGTCTCTCCTCCTGTTTCTGCCTCCAGCTCGTTCTCGCGTTCTCTCTTCGTGATTCTCCGTGTGCCAGCGAGCGTCTCTCTATCCCTCTAGTCCACTTTAGTCGCTCAGCGAGCAGGATCGTTCGTCAGTCGAGTAAATCCAGACGAGAAGATCCCTTGGGAGTACACGGCGTTTCAGGAACGCGCGATAAGGGTGGCGGGGGTGCAGCTTAACCCTCTCCGGGATGCGAGAAGGGACACAACACGCGGGGTGAGCCGACCCCAACGTTAATACCTTCCGGCAGGTTTTCTTCACTTGATTTATTCCGCAGGGGCTGGAATCGCGTGGCACGGCACGCACGTGCGTGCACACGCGCGACGCCGTGCCGGTTTTCGCACGGACGCGTCGCTCTGTGTGGGTACACCAAAGGGGGCGGATCTCTGCCGTCGACGAACCAACAGATACTTTAACGAAGTCCACCGATGTCCAAATCGTGCCCTGACAAATTTGCCGAGAGACACGCGAGCAAGCTTCACCCCCTTCGCGTGTGTTAGCTGGTTCACGCAGAAGTATTGTGTATCACGTTCTGACGATTTTCCAACCAGGCTAATTCCGTGGTTGGACCGCAGGAGGCAAGGATTTTTATAACCAGGTCCAAAGTGAGCGTTTGCCCAAATCCCACTCGAGAGGCTATTGGGTATTTGTTAATACCTCAATTGTTGGAAGACAAGAAGACAATGGGTAGGTAGGCTGACCGTGACGGGGTGAACGCCTGTTTTAAGAAATTAATGACTTGGATTTGACCGTTTTGGGATTATCGTGGTATACACATATACCTTGTACTAAGAGAGAATTTTGGGAAAGGTTTGTGGTGTATATACGAGTTGGAGTTTTAAGTGGTTGCTGATGTTGAACGTATAGTTTAATGGATTTACTTGACGTGTAGTCGATGTTATCGCTATGGTGGTATATTATGGGTATTGTTTTAAGTTGAATGTGCTCCTTTTTATGGTAGCTCCTTTTTATGCGACAGAATTTATCGTTTATATGTAAAAGTTGAAATACAGAAAAATATTTAAAGTCGAAATATTAGAACTTCTTTTTAGAAAATTATCGTTTCAGCAGGTAAGTACACCTATTTATTAGTAATCGTAAAAATGAATAAATCTCAGGATGAGAACCATTCTTGTACCTTTTTAGATAAAAGCTACAAAAATGTACAGGATTCGAAGTCGTAATTTTGAACAAGAAGTCTATTTATCGACGTGTCTTGTAAATCATTTTCTGAAATCTGCTTAACCGTTCAACCTATTTTTGACAAATGTCGACTTGTACGAAATATCTGACCTGTGCCCTAAAATCACGTCTGAACCGGTTTGAGCACGTCAGAGCACTTTGAAGACATTGCCAATTCTGGAAGAGTACTCTTCTAACATATGTACATATGAAACTGAATAACATATAGATAAATTACCATTAATTCTCGGAGAATGCTAAAAACGAAATAATAACATTCCACATATTCCAAAAAAGAATTATTAGAATTATTAAGAATTTGTTTGCAAAAATAGAAATAATAGTTTCGTAGAACATGAAATTAAGTGAACTGTTACGAACAAAGCCGACATTTCCGTAATTAAAAAAACAGATCATCTCCGGTACATGGAAAATAATGAAATTATAACGATGCAAAGGAATTAATAAAGGATGGTAATAACTCGGGGATATGATAACACGGTGCACTGAGATTAAACTTGTATAAATTACAAATATTGAAAAAGAGGAAAATGGTAAAATTGAAATAAAATACCCTATTTCTTCTTTCACAAAAATACCATTCATTTTTATTATTTCAACTTATTTCCGTTACTGGTTAATTAAATAATAACTTCAAACCTGAAAAAAGTCCACTTTCATGGCACTGGTATTAACGGCATTAATTTAAGGCGTATGGTATTTTAATAACGATTACTTGACAATTTACGCGTATAATTTAAATTCTACTATTTTATTATTGTAATAAAAAAAGTATAAGAGGACAAAGATTCTCCACACATTAACCAATACCATTAATACTAGGTTTACGGACATTTATCTCACGTTGACGCGTCAACGAAACGCAGTGTCCTTAAAAACCAACTTATTTCGTTTAAATTAACTATATGATATTATACATTTATATAAAATTTATAACGAGCATAAGTGTTAAGAAAGAAATGTAAAAAACGATTTCTCTAATTTTCCTCGCAAAATTCAAAATGGCGCGTCTCCTGAAACCTAAATAGTATCAACACCACACCAACACCTAAAAATTGCAATCGAAGCACTATCGAAAACCTTGAAAAGTAGGTACTACTCCAATCTAAAGAAAAGAGAAATGAGAACAGAATCACTTTCCCCATCCCGTACAAAAGCCACTCAGCGTGAACAACGCTGTTCGTATTCAATTGAAAAGAACCAGAAGAAGAGAAAAAAAAAAAGAGGCTTTTTCCTTCGATGTTTTCCAGGGCGATCAGTCGGTGGAAGCGATAGGGAGGAGGACGAAGGAAGCATCGTGTCACGGTGCTGCGCGATTGAAAAGAAGAGGCCACCGGGAAGCGGTAGCCATAGGCGGAGGCGCAGTGGAGCATAGGGGGTGGCAGCGGTGCGGTAATAGCATAAATCCGTGGTTGTAGTCGGCTCTCTCGATGCCGACGTAGAGGGGGAAGGGACAGGCCAGGAGCAGCCGACTGTCGGAAGAAACGACAGTCGCCACTCGACGCCTGCATCGAACAGAAGGCAGCTGTGCGCAGACGCGAGCCGCATTTTTCGAGAGAGTGCATCCGTTCCCCAGACGAGAATCGAAACTGGTTTCGAACGTGGATCATGATCCCGGTGAAATCGATCGCGACCAATGAAAAGCCATCGAACCGTTGTTCGCGCGTCCTTTTGCTACATAGTCGACGTTGAACAATACCGAACACGTAATAACCAGACAGTTCGGGGAAAGACCGCCTGTACAACTGCAAACACACACACGCAGACACTTGTCTACTGTTAAAAAGTGTTGAAGACGAAGAAGAACGGTGAGAAAACATGGAAGAAAAACGAGACAATGTTAAGACGTGAAAGCAAGTGACGAGTGATCGATAACCGGCGAGAGACGACAACGCAAGTTCAAGGAGAGAGACACGGGTAACCCCGCGACAACTGTGCGATCCAGGATCGATAATCGGTTTAAAGGAAAGCACTCCGAGAAACACACGCCAGGGGACGACAGGCCGGGGCGGGAACGAAAGAGGGATTCGAACGTGGCACGCATGCCGAGTGAAAAAAAGCAACTCGTGAAAGTGTCCCCGGCGCGCACGACAGAATAATCGGTCCCACAGAGTCCAGAGAGACACCGAGCGCCGCGACGAGCCCACGATCTATCGGTGGAACAGGTGCGAGCCACGTTTCCGGAGGCGGCGGCAGTAACCCGCTGAGAAGAAACGTCGACGTGCGGACACCACGAGAGAGAGACACCCGGGGGTGAAGAAAATGAGCCGGCTAACCGAGACGGGCCTCGGAATGACCACCGAGGAAACGGTCGGGGAATAGACGAGGCAGGAGAGAAAAAAGTAGGATTTTTCGCGTGTACGTGACACCGTTGCTGTTTCCTGGCCGATCGGGGACGATTTTTCGAGGACGACTCTCGGCGACTTTTACCACGGCCAGCGAACAAGCGAGCGAACGACCACCACGCGCGTTTTGTGCTGTGACAGTGATTCATTTCGCGTTGTTTTTGCTTTCGTTCGTTCCTCATTCCAAGTGTTCTCCGTTCGTTGGTTTCACCGCGGCGAGTTTTCCGGTGAATACGCGCGACGCGTACAGCTGATCTCGCGCATCCTCAACAGTGCCCGTACGAAACTTCCGTGCGACGATTTGTCAAGGTGGATGGTGAGAAGCGGACCGGCAACCTCGGGGAGAAACAGGAAGAGGAGCACGAGCGAGGAGCCGCGAAAAAAAAGGAACATTCGAGCTGTGTAGAAGACGTTGCTCTGCTTATCGGATAACGTCGAGGAACCTGGTTCGAGAGGGAGCGATTCGAATGGTGAGTCTCGTTTTTGTCCGTCTGTTTCTACCTACTTACCTGTGACGGTTCGAAATCGCGCGTGAAATATTCCATTTTATACCTGTCACATAGAGCAACGAAAACGTGTGACATTTGGAGATTGTGCTTTATCGTGAATAGATTAAGGAAGCATGTGTATTTAAATTGTTAAATGTCCGATGGGAATGAAAAAGAAGAACGTCCAAAAGAATAGTAGAGAAACGAACGTGTACTGTTCTAAGCACAATTGGATATCGCTGTTGATTTGTTGTATAGTTGTTTAGTTAATGTAGAATTGATTAGTTAGTTAACGACAGGTTTCGTCGAAAGTCGCGCAGCGAAGAAGATTTCGTCCGTTTCCTTCTCTCAACTCAATGTCGCAACGCGTAGAATGACATCGCTGTTGTAACGTTAGTGTAAACGGAAGATTTTCAAATGGAATATTTATGACTATATACCGGCAGTGGGTCGTTTCAATTGATCGCGTGTGCTTTCGCCGAGAGCAAATTAACCACTTACTCGAACCACTTCAATTTCGTTACTTTTTGTTCGATTCCTTTCGAAGCTAAAGGAAACTATAAACTCTATCCGTCACTGAATTCACTTCGTCCTTCCTAATCAAATTACGAACAAATCGAAATCACACTCCGGACAATCAACAACGAGAGAAACCATCGGCACGACAATCTTCCAAATTTCTCCTCGCACTTTCAGAAATTCCTCGCCAAGTCGAACCATTTTCATACTTAAACGCGCCACCACAATCGAACCGGCCATCTCACAAATCCCCCCGGTCGTTATTCCTATTTCGAAATTTAGCCTTCGGAATCTCTACATCGAGCTGTCCCCGGCAAACGTATTCCGCTGCTCGAAAGTGTTTAACTTTCACGAAATTCGAAACGATAACAACCGAATACCAGGCGTTCTACGCGAGCTCGTACACACTCTGATAAGTAGCTTGGCCTCTTTGTGTCTCTTGCTCGGTTGGTCGTCGCTCGCAGAAGGGTTCGTCAAGTTTTGCCGCTGCCACTTCCGCGATTCTCTAACGTCGCGACCGGTGGATTGGGGTTATTGTTACGAGGCGATAAATCGATCGCCGCCGCCGATTCAGACAGTTACGCGGTCGTTCTCGATCGATTAATGGCAATTCCAAGTCTGCACGTTAACACGTACGTGTGTGTGCGTGTGTGTGTGTTTGTAAACAAATGGCGACAATGTATTGGAGGTACAGTGGTTGGGTTGTTCGTGTTGATATCGGTCTGGCTCTTTGCGTAATTATTCGCGGTGTAGCGTTTGCTCTGTTCATTCACACGAGATACATCACGTCCGAGGAGCAAGCCGGAAGATAATGAAACGCGCGACGCAGCGTGCGCGCCTTTTCACACAAACGCCGCGTGCTGCCTCGATACCGGGGATAGAAAGCAGGAAACGCGAATAGTCCGAGCTGTTGAAAGTCATTGGTTTCGGAACGGCATAGAATTTATATGATTTCTTCGCTACGTAGTTTCGAAAATTGTCCCTCGGATGGATATTGAAACTGGCGAGATTGGAAGCTTCGTAGATTCGTAGCTCCTTTTTCTTTAGGTTTTAGTTAAGGTTTAAGTGATGTTACTTTTTAGTTTGATGTAACGTTGAAAGTTTTTCTTTGACGTGAAAATGAACAGTTACTTTGAAAAAACATTTTGGTTAATTAGTGAAAGATTGCTTTTCTGCTATGAAACGTTATTTTTTTGTACATATTGTTAGTTTAACGAATGTTACTTACATGAATAGTTAGACACTTAGCAGAAATTGATATTTTGAATATTGACAGAATAATGTTCATATTATTTATATTAATGATATTTTTGCCTGTGCAGTGTTTAATTGTCGTTCTATTAACGTGTGATTATTTTTTTTTTTTTTTGAAGTAATTGTAGAAATAAGTATCCTGAATATCAAGTTCTAAGATTTCACATTTCATCGCTTATCGTCGGGGAAATTTCTTGTAAATTCCTGTCTGGGTGCAATTAGATTTCCTGTTTCGATACTGAGCGTTCTTAGAAGAATATTAGTCAACTATTTAATAGAAATTTTGTCGTACGGAAGAAAATTGAGTAATTGGTATTCAATATATTTCCTTGATTATTTCTTAATGCAATCGCAAAGCAAAGTCAAACAATTGATTAAGAAACGTAATTTCACAATTACACAGAAATGCAATTTCTATAACCGGAAATAAGTATCTTAAACATCAAGTTCTACGATTTCATGTTTCATTGCTAATCGTCAGTTACGTACATTTAGAAATAATCCGAGATAAGGAAAATTAGCGGCACTTAGGACTAATCGACTATTACACAAATCGTGCTATAAATTTGTGCATTAATTTCAAATATAACGGACTGCCACGATGCTACGAGTATTTCAGAAGATAATTAACATAAAGACACCATACCAAATATATCAATTTCAAAAACACATTCCAAAATACTCGATAAATATTTTCACATTTCAAACATCTCTCGGAACAG
>NW_017100395.1:296800-332177 GCF_001263275.1 Habropoda laboriosa | reverse complement strand
AACCGTAGGTAAATCGCAGTATCACGAATAAATTCCACGCATTGTCTAACTTTCTACCGTTTAAATCCCGGCATCGAGCTAATCTCCGAAGAAACTTCTGCCAACCGAAGAACGAGAATCTCGGCTCGATCAGATACAATATACACATATTCCCATCCTATCACGGAGCATTATTTATCCATAGCGTTATCGTCATTCCGTTTGTACCGTGAATAATCTGTTTACGACCCGTGGAACCGCTTTGACAATAAGCTTGACTTTGTCTCTCCGCGGGCCTGAGCCAGTAATTATGAAATTTTGACCTGAACAAGACCCGTGCCCTTTCGGTTTCCCAGGTCGTATGAACGACCTGATATTATTAAACGGCTGTGAAATTACCGTTACCCTGCTGTATCGACGAAATTCCGCGAAAAAGAAAATTTTCTCCAAAACTCGGTCACGTTCGGTCCCAGTAGTGCAACGTATCTACGAGCTCGAAAGAAAGAAGAAGAAGGAAACAGAGGAAAAGAGAAGGATGAGAACCTCTGAGATCGTACTCGTTGGTACTGTATGCTTTGGGGATGAGTCCTCGTCGAGGAAGATAATGAAGCAAGGAACGATGATAAACTGGCGTAGAGGGGGCAGATAATACTGTAAAAAGTTAGGAACTTAATGTCTTTGA
Organism: Habropoda laboriosa; assembly: GCF_001263275.1. Classification (NCBI taxonomy): domain Eukaryota; kingdom Metazoa; phylum Arthropoda; class Insecta; order Hymenoptera; family Apidae; genus Habropoda; species Habropoda laboriosa. The sequence goes on along the minus strand of NW_017100395.1, from coordinate 331,516 downwards.
CCATTAGAAGAGAGTCACAGGCAGATATGTTGTACGTCAGATTAACGTCGAGAGAGAGAGCGGTGAAATATTTCTGCTTCCTTTCTCGCGCCGCGTGCACGCCTCTCTCGTCCTTTTAGTCCAGCGGGGAACAAAAGGGGGGACCGATATTTCCGGGGACGGATTATTGGCTTTTATTGGCCACTCGATGAACCCCGGGCCAAACAAAAACACGACTTCTCGCGGTCGTTTTAGTCGTGACACAATCATACGACGCTGCTAACGTTCTCCCATGTGTGTAGGAACACTTTGCCGAAGCACGTGTTTGTAGTTGATGGAAATTCCAGTGTTCGGCAGGATATCAATCTCGTCCGGAGGAGAAGAAAAAAAGTCGTTATTCCGTATGTGCACGATATGTAGTAAGTTCAAGGATTATCGTGGAACGTTTGCGTATCATTGTTCTCGGTGACGAATCGCGACTCTTTCTTTGATAGCTCGTGGTACGTTCAATTTGTACGTTTCTGGGAGGACGACCGATTCGCATGGCTAATTAACCCCTTAACTTGCACGCTCGAGTTAATTCGAGCGCGCTAAACAGGCCAAACTGTGCACACTCGAGATAATTCGAGCGGCGTTGTATTTGATGCTGCTATAATTTTTCACACTCGAATATATTCGAGAATTGAAAATAACAATGTGAAAGCTAAGAAAAAGAATCGTGTTATTGATATTTATCATTTACATAGGATTGTAAGCTATAATACTTATTTATTCGAAAATAAAATATAGCCTTTTTCCATGGAACAAAAGCGCAGTATATCGAAATTGTCCACTAAAAGAAAAGTTGAATCAGGAGTGATAACAAATGTTTTTGTTGTGTTTTTTTGCCAAAACAATGTTCTAAAGTTTGTTTTTTTTACATTAAAAAAATTGATTTTTTTTGGCCGGTTTTTTTCAAAAAAACTGTGCGTTAAGGGGTTAAACGAAGTAAAAACAAATTACTCTCTCTGATGATTACTTCGAAGAGCAACTGTATTTCGCTTAAATTCCATTCTTCGGTAATAGTTGCAAATTCCACGGAAACGAAGAGATTGACTAATATTTCTGAATGGAAACGAGACTACTACAGAAAGGACAGATAGAACGCTTCTACAAAAAAAAAAAAAAACTTTCGGCTTTATTTCATCTCTCATTATCTCCCGAAAACCCAATGTTTTTCATACATATATCTTCATTAGAATTCAACGCTACCGATAAACTCCGCGCGTTTATCAAATGTATTTCCTTTGTCACTCGTTTCCCATGTACTCGAGAAAAACCTAATTCATAAAACGTTTACTCATTCTCTGAAGGCTACAATGAGAAAATTGTTTCGGAAAAATCGATAAGAACGAAAATACGACAATTTCTCTACTACTTTTATTTTCCCTATTTTCAGATGTGAAATTCCTCGAGTTTAGCCACGAACCGTCCGAGATCCAATATTTCGAGAATCCGATCGATAAGAGATGCGTCCTCAAGAGAAGTTCGGTCCCCGAGGTCAGAGATACCAGGTTAATGGAGGTCAGGATCCGTGTTCAGGTCGCGGCGAGGCCATAGAAAAGCGGATCGAGATCAAAGTAGATTGCGATCATTCGTCGCGAGCCTGCTGTGTACTTTGACTCGTTCTTCTTGCGAACGTGGCTTAAACAGCCGCTCCGACTGGAGTCGCTTGCAGCCACGCAGGTGTAGGCCTTATGACAATATTATGAGCGCCCGTGCAAGCCGCTTGTCGATCCTGTTTTGTAACCCCGCCGGTGTAGCTCTTCGAGTTTATACGTCGATTTTTCTTCCGATAGCGAGAGAACGCCGCGACACGGACGTTGCAGTTCCTCTGCGCGCTATTAACCACAGATTAACGGTGAAAAGCATTTAACCATATTTGTTTGTCTGTTTTTTTTTCGCTCGAGCGAGATGAATGGTTTGAAGATTTTTCTTTTCTCCCGAGGGGAAATTGATTGTAAATGCGTGCCTCAGTGCAATTAGTGTTGCACCGGTGATATCGAAGGTTCTTAGAGGAATGCTTGTTGAGTGTTTAATAGAAATATTGAGAAGAGAGTTGAGTAATTGGTATTCGATGTATTCGCTTGATCGCTTTATTCGTAATTGGGAAATAAAGTCGAAGAATATTATTGAGAAACGTAATTTCTTAATTATTGATGCTGACGGTTTCTGGATATTTAGAGTTGAAGTAACGTTCCAGGTTTCTTTTACTGAGAAATTGATGTGTTAATGTGACGATTGATGTTTTCGAATTCAGCGATGGTGTATCGGTGTGATTAATTGTGCGAATTGTGTGTTTGTATGAATATGAAAATTTTGTTTCTGTTGTATATTGTAGGGGAGAAATTGAGGAATTTTATTGGTGGGTTTAATAAAGAATTCCATTCAGAACGAGTTTTCCTACGATTTCCTGTTCGATTATTCCATCAAATAATTGAATTAAACTCTTTGTGAAGCGCTCGTAAATCGAGCTTGGAACTAAGTCGATCGTTCATACCGGTTAGCTACATCAAGTTATGACAGTTTTATGAATATGTCGTTCGAGGTTGTCAATCCTGTTTCGAAATCTCGTCAGCACACCTCTCTCAGCTTGTAATGTGTGTTTCATACACATACTTCTTGTATGTTAAATACAGAAGTATTATAAACTTCGTATAATTCAAATATTTATCAATTGATAGATTTCAGTTCAAAAATAATATGCAATTCAATGCTCGGACGAAAGGACGAGATTAGAAGTTATTCTTCAATTACCAGAATCAGTCGATAATAATTGTAGAATAATTTCAGAACAATAGAAGTCAGGAGGAACGTATATGAATGAACGTTATTTTGTATTTAATATTACATTCGATGTAACGTACAGTAGCGCAAAATCTCTATTTCACGATGTGATAGAAAATTATATCTCCTGAAATATAAGGAAAAAAGAAATTCGATCGTAATCTGATCATCAGTGTCAATCGTGTCATATAAAACTCAACAATACGCTCTATCTCTTTCTCTATTGAAGCCCTTCTCTTCTACACAAAAATCTAAATATATCCGAACAGCGTTAACCCTTTAACGTTAAATTTTAAGGAATTTAAAAAAATTTATTAAATTTCAAGAAATTCATTTAATTGTAAAATTAAATTTTAAGGAATACATAGAAAATTTACTTTGTAAAAGCTTCAAATAGTAATTACTATACAAAATTAGGTAAAGAAAAGTAAAAACCTATTTCCATATTACAGTAAATTCTCTACAAGTGTCAGTCAGTTTGGATTCTACAAGTGTCAGTCAGTTTGGATTCTACAAGTGTCAGTATAGATGGTCTGCGCCTATGTTATCTCGCTCGCTGTCAGTAAAGCGTGTAACGCTACACCACTCGGTTTCTTTTACCAGATTTCACGGCTCGACAGTTCATAATAGAAAAATATAGTTTCTTTAATTTTACTTTTTTTCATCTGAAATTGTTTTCAACATGATGGTGAGATTTTTCTGATGAAAATGAGATCAAACACGATATAATTTGAATAACATTTACTTATTAACTTATTATTTATTAAGTAGTCGAAAACGTAGTCCCTGACTCTACAAGTGTCAGGTTTAGGTTCCTTGCGGACTGCCACTTGTGGAGAATTTACTGTATTCCCAAGTATTACAATTTAAGTCTTAAAAAAAAGTTTCCCCCTTTTCCACACATCTTAGTGAGCACTGAAAGGGTTAACCTCTTCAGGAACACTGACACATATGGAAAATTCCAATATTTGTGACAGAGAAAGTACGAAAAACAGAAGCTCCCAACAAGGAAACTACATAAACAATTAGATAATTTTTTTCTAACTTTCAAAAAATCGTCCCTCGAGAGGTCAAGCCTTTGTACCTACGTACAAACAGAGTTCGAAGAGGAATTTAAGAACTGCACAAGAACTCTGTATCGAGGTACACGCGAAGAAAAAGAAATACAGAAAGAAAGAACAACGTGCCACTCGAAGATTTTACAAGTTGTTAGATTAAGGCAACGTCTTTATCTTTATCTGTCGATCGGTTGACGGGACGAAAAAGTCGCGTGTACAGGTAAATCGGTGCCCGTGTTGCGGGTCCCTCGACACGGGATGCAGCACCGGACAGATGCAACGACAGAGGATCGTGCGTTTAGTTATGCGAGAGCGTGTTGTGGCAACAACACGAATCGCTCGCTGCTCACCTTAATATTACTTCACACCAGGCTGCACACCGTGTGCATACACTTCCACGCTATATATAGGCATACATACGCGCGCATCGAATGAACGCGTCAAGATGAATGGTGCAACACTTTCTAACGTGGCTCGATCGGAATATCAGATTCAACGTCGATCCCGATCACGCGAACAAGACAGGGCAGATTCATCTCACGTTTCTTTTTTTTTTTTTCTTTCTCGCTTCTGCGGTTTAACGACGAAAGTGCACGCACCGTGTTGGCACTACGCACCGTGGGCTCCTCTCCGACCATGACACTCTTTTCATTTCTAAGCGATTCATGCACCGTCTCGAAGAAACTCGGGAATGTGAGGAAACTTTCGATGAATTGCCAGGCGCATTTTTGGGCGTGGTGAAAGGAATCGACCATCTCGCAATACCTGTCGCTCGATAATCTTTTTCGACGGGTTAATTAAGACGGTGTTTGTTGCTGTTAGATTGGTGCGTACGTGACGACGTTTTTTCAAAGGAAATTTTAATCGAAATCATTTTTACGATTCTGTACACTTTTCTTGACGATTGATCCCTTGATTTATGAATTGTTTGCTGACTATGCATCCAAGCATCTCTGTTTAATACTGTATTAGATAAGAAAAGTTAACGTATTATGGAGTGATTAGATTTGCTAATTCTAAGTCTTGTAATTTAAAACGGAAGTTGGAATTAAAATGAATTTTTCTTACCGATAAAACTGTTTTTGTCGCATCTTGACAGATAAGGCAAGGTGTCAATTAGTTTCGTTATTAAAAGTCAAAAAATAACGAAAAATAATGTATTCTATCGAAATAATTTCCACACGATTCTTTACACTTTGCCCAACGATTAATTAAATAATTTCATTATTCCAACTATCGAGCGTAGAAATAAACTCTTCCCAACTTTTAGGTACAATTAGAGTTTTTTTTAACAAAGAACGAAAGCAAATCTCCATTACTGCCTTTCTTCTGGCAGCTTGCAAAAGTGGCAAAAAATTAAGATTTAACAATACAACGTTAAAGTAGCATCTCTCCAAAAATATCGTCACAGTGGAAATGGAATCGTCACAAAATATTGAGATTTAATACGGATTCAATGGAAATATTCAGATTTAACGATACAACGTTAAAAATTGCAATATCTCCGAAATATCGTCACAGTGGAAATCTTCAATCTCTTTCTAAAGAACAGCCGTCCACCCCCCGTCGACTTTAAATCATCGGTTTATCCAAGTACGCATCCCCAGGGCCCGGGAAACATTCAATTATCTGTACTACCGAATATCACCACCCTCGCGGAAAATACTACACACACACACATGTATCGTACGCGGTTGCAAATCCATAGTTGAATTTAAATTCGAGTTTAGATTTATTTCCCGTGACAGAAACGGTCGCAGCTGCGCTTAGATCGTAGAGGATTTGAAGCGAAGCCTCCGTAGGTGTACGATATATACAAACGAACGAGAAAGGGGTGCGGGTGGCCTGAGGTGGGGTGCTCGGAGGGTTCGATAATTGTGACAGAAATTCAATCCTTTGGATGGTGAACCTAATGCCCGGTAGTGACCGCCAATTCAATCAAGTGCCGACCAATGGTGGCCCTCGATACGGGATTTTAGCCTCGGATCGCGGCGAGGGATTTTGACACGGTCCACTGGGGCCAAATAAAATGCCGCTGAAACGTATATATGTGTGTACGTGTGTGTGTGTGTATATATATATATATTCGCCGAAACGAAAATAGGTATTAACTATTCAATGACGAGCGTGATGAAGCGAACTGTATTTGTCTGTAAGCCGTTCGTCAATTTTGATCGCGCGATATAGCCGGCCGAAAGCAGATTTTCGGCCTGGGAGACGAGCCAGGATCACTCAACACGGAACGAGCTTACAAAAAAAATCGGGAAAACGATTCAGTTTGTGTAGCTGAAAGGATGGTGCACGTTTTTCCTTTTTTTTTCTCCCCCTCTAATTTTTTTTGTTCCGCGTTGGATGATGGAACCTTGTATCTGTAGCGGGATTTTGGTAGATACGGGCGCAGTTATTAAACGGAATTGTTTATCGCGGGATCGAGAATAATATTCTGCTCGGCGGGATCGAGAACAATATTCTGCTCGATCGGAGTTGATTAATATTACACCAAATATTAGTTTCAATAACGGTATAGATTTTTTTCTTTTTTTTTTAAATATTGTTAATTGATTTTGCTCGTAGACGGGAATATTGAACATTTTTTGAAAATATGCGCTTTCGTTAAGTATTGGGATATTCGTTGAATGTGAAGTAAATTTAAATAGTCATTAGGAAATTATTTAAAAAAGAAATTATTCAGTTTGGAATCTTGGAATCCCTAAATGACTAGGTAATTCATACTTCATTCCTAAGTTCTAAAAAGTAGGCAATAATTAAATTTTTCTTTTTTCTGTTGCACTTCCTTTCCTAATTTTCGTCAATTGACATAAAAGTGGACAACTTTGAAATATTAAACGTGGATAAGTTTAGAACGAACTCCATATTCAATACTAAATCTCAATAATGAATTAAGATGTCTAGTTGTAGTATTAAGTTAACGATATGATACTAACTTCAGCGAAGAAATGTAATTTAAATCATACAATACTCTCTGTACGAACATAATCGTTGCCTTCATACTTATGAATGACAGTGTACACGCAATACTTCGAGGAAACGACAATTGATGCTCCAAAAGGCCAAAACAATTTCTCCACAAATCTTAAGTCAAATTAAATACCTAATTAAAAAATTAGAAATTCAAAGAAGGTCCAAATATCAAACGGAGAATATAAAAAAAGAATAAAAAAAAGAGAAAAAGAGTGACAAATCTTGCATAAAATAAAAGCATGCCGAAAATAACTCAATCCTCAATTTTCGCTCCGACAAGAACCGCCCAAAATTCTCCAGACACGCGTAAGACAACGCAAAACGCGAGACAATGCGCAATTCCAAACTTCTGGACGACGGTGTACCCGGCCTTCTCCGTTTCGCGCAAACTCAACGGTTTTACATTGGCTAGTGCGATCACGAATTCGACGTCAAACTGAATTTCTCGATTTTGCTTTGTATCGAAAGGCTCGGCGCGAGGAGAAAGAGAAAGAGCCTGATGGCTCCCAGTCGGTCGGCTGCGTAACTCGGCCCGTAACAAATTAACAACACGTGTTCCGCATTCGCATCGGCGTGCTGCAAGTGCTACTACGCTCAAACTTTATGGACTGTAGTTAGTTTCCAGCGCCAGGTCAATTGAATCGTCGCATCCTTGCAAACCTAATTAACGTCCTCTGTCCGCTGTTCCCGCGACGCGCAAGGGTACGCGAAACTCCACCGATGTGACACACGTTTCAACGTCTCAAACGTTTCGCGTTCAACCGCTGTCCGCTGTTGCTTCTCAAACGAAACACTAGGGCCAGAAGCGTGTTCCTTCTGGAATAGAAAAACCACGGCGACGCGACAGTTTAGCGTTACGGTAAACGCGTGCTCTAACAGTTCCAAGTCGGAGGTGCGATGTTCTGGGGAGACCGGTCTGGAGTTTGACGTTGGATTACCTCGAAACAGGGCTATTGTTGTTGAGTAATTGGATTTTCTATGGATTGAAAAAAAAGAATTATTTTATGACGAGAAGATAATGGCTGAAAGAGTTGGTTTCAATTTGATAGGAGCGAAATTTACTGAAAATTATTATAATACTCAGATTGGTGCAGAATGAAATGGCACTTTTTCAACAGATGAGATTGACGGGTTGATACCATATATTAAGTATTGTCTGATTATAAATTTTTCTACACAATAGTCAAGAAGAAAGAATATTCTCTAGTCACACGAGTATCGAATAGTAAAATATTAATAATACAATTGTTTGGACACTTTGCATATCAGTATTTCGAATAATGTTAATTTCAAAGTACTTTAAATATCAGAGTGTTGCAATGAAATTCTACTTTATTTCGATAAAATATAAGGCAGTGATAAAACAAAACAAAGATGTGTAGTTATTCATCTGAAATCGTTACGATTGACTTGAAATATCCACAATCCAATTTGTTATTTGCAAGTTTGAGTAAACAGGAATATATATAGTCTCCTCTGGAAGAATAACGATGCAATTAAAAGAGCAGATACACGTTCCTCGTAACATTTGAAAATTCTCTCTTTCTACTGACACGCAAATAATTAAAAGAAAGTGCGAATTTCACTCTCGAGCATAGGCACGCTTTCATCCGGCACTTTTAAGAGTTCGATCGACTGCATGAAACGCATTTCGTAACGTCCGCCACGGCGTAGACCTTGCAACGTGTTTCGAAAGGAATCCCTGGCTAGTTTTACGCGAACAATTAAGGCACCTGCGCTAATTTCTCCATCGTGGGAGTCATTACACGTTGCGGTAGTTTCTTGGTAACACCGGTACTACCGGTGAACCCACTTCGCTTCACGTGCACACGATTTCTGAGTCACGTAACCGAAAAATCCTGGCGTTTTAACGGACACAACGAATACATAGTTCAGAAAAAAGTACGGTCTCTTTTTTTACCAACCGTTGAAAGAGGATTTCCATTGACAGAGAAGTATTATTTGAATGACACTCGAGTATGAAATGCGTGAAATAGAGATGCTCACAGAACATCTTCGATAATCATCGTTAATGTGATGTTCGAATAGTTTAATTTAAGAATGAAAAGATACATATAAACAGTAGAATAGTGTTATTCGGTATTTTGAGTTAAGATTTACGGTTTTGATTGAATACATAAATTGCTCCAAATAAAAATTCGATAATTTTATATTTAGGATTGACCGGGTCAAAAATGACCCGATAACAACTGTCCAGAAAAAATGAATGTTCGATACTGGTATCAAAGTATTATAGTTTGCAACTTGCATGCTTCTATTCGTATCGATATAAATCTAACTTTTCAGTCACATTTCAATTACACAAAAATTCCCTCTTGGAAAGTTGCTAATGGGTCATTTTTGACCCAAGTGGTCCCCTTCCAGTGTTAAACGACAATAATAACTTGACGTATAAAACATTTCTAAAAATTGACAACGATTACCCAATTTCTTAGATCATAAACAATTTTACACAGACAATAATTATTGCAAGTACCATTTGCATACTCTCATTAACCCTTTAACTAGTGATTAACTCGTCGCGGAACTTCGAAAACGACACGCGTAAATTCAAACCTGACACATCACTCGTTTCCTCAAGGTATAATTATTAGAACTTTAATCACAATTAAATAATATCTTCCAAGTAACTCCCAACAAACTAAACTACAGTCACACAACCAACAACCTCGACAAACCATCTCCGTTTACTAATATCACACCTCGCACGCCCGTGCAAACAACATAATCCCCTAGTCACGAAATAAAAATGCAAAAGACCGCGAGGTAACCGCGTGGTAGCATTGTATAACGCATTCATACTTTCTTGCGGACGATTTCACGTTCAAGGGCTGGTCCATCTCGTGGTCAAAGTGTGTTCTGCATAAATCCTGCGACTCGAGATGTAGGCGTCGATTTTTGCCAAGTGAGTTTGGCACGGAGAGACCATCTCGTGACCTCGTTCGAGGATCGTCTCGCTATCCGCTCGTGGAGAAAGGTAGCTCTTCGTGATATAGGAAAGAAGAGAGAGAAAAAAGAAAGACGAAAAGGACAGGAACGAGAAAGAGAGTAAAAGAGAGAAGAGAGAGTGAGCGAGGTAGCAGAGAGTTAGCGAGCTAGGCGAGGAAAGAAAAGATTAGAAGGTTATTCGTTGCTGGCCAACCGGGGGCAAAGTTACGCAACGCCAGGATGTCCGTTCGTCTGCTTCATAAGGCATTCAGTGAACACCGCTTCCACCTCCCCGGAACAGTTTTGAATCGCGCCTCGGAGCAACAGAGAAGAGAGCTTTCCGGTTGACTCTCAGCCTGCTTTACGACACGTAATGCGTCGCGAGCAAAGTGATCGATTGCGTGTTTCGTGTAAGGGAGAAAAAAAAACCGACAGGAAAAATCTGGATATTTTATCGAACTCGGACAAGATTCTGTTTTTAAATCAGTTTTACCAGGAATTTCGCTTTTTTCTTCTTGTTTTTCACTGTCGAGCACAATAAACGTGGCGTTTAAACGTTTTCTTACTATTGAAGAATCTACCTTTGTTTAACTGGACATTAGCTTTTTGGCAAATCAATTTTTAAGCAATTCTGTGACTTCGTGTGAAGTAGTGAATCTCTTGGTAATAGGAAAATAAGAGAAACTTTCTTCAATAGCGAATTTTTATTGGATTCCAAGTTTGTAGTAAATAACATTCTTTTTATTGTTATAACTTTTTAACGAAGCTTCAAAGGACCAATGTTCGTATGACATTTTTTTCTTAATTATACCCGTAGAACATACTGACGAAGTTTGATCAATTTGATCGGAAAAAACTAGGACACCCTGTATATTTTCTAATGAGATTACACGTGTAACGAATTCCGTACATTTCTTTGTACGAACGCAAAATGAAACTAATATCTTATACACTAAATAATAATCTAAATCAACTGGAAATATTTTTTAAATAAAACATGGAGTATGCACATAATTAAGCGTATTTTTCGATTACAACAGGTATAATTTTATAGCGTACCTAGAATTCCGTATTGCACCCTTCCACTAAATCGAATATCCCGTCTTAACAAGATATGCAAAGTTTTGCGTAAGAAAGTTGAGCGAAGTTTCAACTGCTCCTAAAGAAACTCGTTATGAAAAAAGCACCGCGGCTATGCTAATATTATCGACAAAGTTACGCAAATTCTAGCGGAGATTACACGAGGAAGAAAAAGCTGCCCCGCGCAGACCTCGAATGACAGTTTCGCACAGGCGTTAAAGAAGTGGGGCGTGTTACGCTTACTTCCGTAAAAGTAGTTTTCAACCTGCTCCTTTCTCAACATTCACACCTACAAATCGTCGTCTATCATTTCATTCGTAATTTTTCTTAAAAAAAAAAAGAAAACAGCGAATTGCGCTAATTTATTTGCAATATCATTTCACTAAAGTATCATTCTTCGTTATTCTCGTCGTTTATCGTTTCATTCGAAATTTTTTCTTAAAAAAAAAAAGCAGCGAATTGCACTAATTTCCTTACTAATTTATTTGCAATATCATTTCACCAAAGTATCATTCTTCGTTATTCTCGTCGTTTATCGTTTCATTCGCAATGTTTCTTAAAAAAAGAAAACAGCGAATTGCGCTAATTTACCTGCACAGAACGCTGGTACCGCGAGGAGTAACAGTTGTCTACTTCCATAACCGATTTTCACGAAGACAAACGTGTTATTGCAACATTCTCACGATCAGAATTTCTCTTTTTTACAACAATCGCGGTGCACCGGATACACTACGAGCTCAGTTTCTGCCCGCCTAATAGCTAACGGGAATCGGCGAAAACAATGCGAAAAACTACACACGTCGTCTGCCTCGTCGTCGAGTATATATAGTAATTTCAACGATTATTCTGTTAACTTTACCTCATTGTTGTGTCAATGGTTCTTTTGTTAGCATCCTATCCTTTCACCCAGCCGATACGACCAGTTCTCAAGGATTTTACCGATCTTTGCTTTCAGTCGCTACTTACCTGCTTCCTCGAAGGTATGATCGCTCTTGGTGTACAGGTAGAACATTCGAACCAGCCGTTTAACTCTCCATTACCTGGCGCATTCATCCAGCCAAGTATATTTCATTCTATATTGCTCGTCGTATAAGTTATAACTACTCTTGGAATCTCTACGTTGTAACAATTAGACGTTTCTTCTTTCGAAGGTATCCATTACGAAATTTCACAATTTCTAACGCAAGGAAGCTTAAATGCTCTTGAATAGAAGTTACTCGGTCTATTGTGACAGACAGAAGCGCACTGCCTCCCTTTCCCCCTTCCTATCTTGAATGAGAGATACAATGAAACACGGTTCGTGTAGTGGCGTAATGGTCATTACCGTTATATCTCTTGAATCGAGCGAAAAACCGACGTCGGATACTGTATTGTGACCGTAAGGTCGCACCTTTTTGTAAGGCTATCAGAGGTGGAAGGCCAGCCAACGTTACGCTGTAATAATGACACTTTCGAAAATTATCCTACACCGAGTTTTCGAAATTATGCACTAATTAACAGATGGTTATTAGAGAATTCACTTTTTCCCATTGCTCCAGAAAAAATTGTTTCTGTCTTAGGTTTCTATTATGCTGAAGAAATATATCACTGAACAACCACTTTGTACAAGAAATCAAGAACTATAAAAGTATCGTGTGTATGGAGTTCTGGTAGCTGTTGTATTATACATCATGTTACGTGAAAACCTAATTCTCGAGATACTATATCATCTCTGTAATGATTAAGAAATTTATGAAGAAAAAGACTGCAAGGGGTTGAATAGAGAAAAAAAATTTGTTCTCGTTTGAATTAATCATTACACACCTGGAGACTAAAACATTTGTCACGCTAAATCGCTTTTATTTTAATCGAATAATCGTGGAACGTTTTGGCACGATCGAATACGGTGAGAAAAATCGTAGTTCGATAGCGATTCGATCATTGTTCCCGTCTTCATGCGTGGAAGCGCAGTCGTATTTAGCAAATTGAGTGAGAAATTCGACACAATGGGTAAATCCTTTCTTTTTGGCACGATCCGGCCCAGGCTTTGCAGACTTTCCAGTCGACCGAGCCTCGATATAATTCGCCGTGTTTACATGCCTCACTTGGTCTCTGTTCCAGCCAAGTCATCTGGGACACGTTTTCATCCCATATTCGATCCGAGACGAATCAATTAGACGATGCTCAATTATAGGGCGTGTATATACATATATAAGTAAAACTTGACCATCTGGGGAAAAAAATGATCGACAGAAATGGTATTTTCTGTGACATTTCTCATCCTCTCTTCTTGTCGAGCATCTGTTTGATAAATGTGTTTTGGCTCGTGAATTCTCTCGGTGCAGCTAATTGTTATCATCGCAGGTGCAGCTTCTATTTAAAGATCGGCCTCGTTAATCGCCAAGTGTACTGGGTTAGATTAAAGACACCGGTTGACTAGTCAGAGGCAGCTTTGATGAATTCTGTTTAGCCTCGTTCGTATCGTCTTTGCGTTAGTATTCTGTTGTGATGACAGTTGATAACGGTCCTTCTTTGTAAATCTTTCACGAAGTTGTATGACAGTTGTTACGCTGTTATCTTGTTCAAACACCAGTGTTCGTTCATGATGTGACATCTTTCGCTGGTAAAATGGAAATTCACTGCTTCTGTTTCTTTCGGCGAACCGATCCGTGGAAAACATTTTTAACTCCTTTTCACGTTAGAAGTCCCATCGTAAAACCGAATTACTGTCAATAAAAAAACCGTTTTAATCGAGAGCGCTCATTTTCTGACAGAGAGAAAAAGGGGTTGCTGTAACTATAAACTCTACTATAGGTGCCTAACCAAATTCATAGGCGTAGAAACAGCTCTGTACGCGTGAAGAGATGCAGAAGATCGAAAAATCGTAGGGAGAGACGGAGAAGATCAAGGGCGTAGAAACAGCTCTGTACGCGTGAAGAGATGCAGAAGATCGAAAAATCGTAGGGAGAGACGCAGAAGATCGAAAAATCGTAGGGAGAGACGGAGAAGATCGAAAAATCGTAGGGAGAGACGGAGAAGATCGAAAAATCGTAGGGAGAGACGCAGAAGATCGAAAAATCGTAGGGAGAGACGGAGAAGAAATTCGATCGTTCTAAAGGGGAAAACCCAGTGAACGCGTAATTATTGGCAACACTGGCTACGATGTTGCCACGGAGGCGCGTAAGTGGGCCAACCAGTGTGTGGGTCAGTGCCAAACCGCGTCTCGAACTCGATCTCGACGAGGGATGAGGCTTTCTCAGGGCCAGCGACCGCGGCTACCGAATGAACTCTCTTCTCAGATCTGCTCGATCGATGGATCGATCGATCTACGATCGCCTTGGCTCGTGTTACATCGATCCATCGTAACGGATTACCACAGCCGCAGGCCAGACCGTGATCGTTTGTCTCTTAGTATACTCGTTTACCAACGCGCGGCGGCGGCCCGGCTTCTATGAGCCGCGTTTTTCTGCGAGACGGTCGTGGCTACGATTTCTCACGTTTAATTGGTGCCTCGAACTGTATCGACGAATAAGCGAACTCGGGGAAAATGTTAATTAAAAGGTAGCCAAGGCTAATTGGCCGAAGCCGCGCCACTGTGAGCTGAAGAAGAGAGGAAAACCGTGGGGAACTCTGTAATTGGAATTCTGAGTCGTGAATACGTTGTTATCGGTGTAGAGAGTTTGATAACGTCGGATGGAAGTTCGACGAAAAAACTGGACAAAGTTCTTTCGATACTTACTGGCGAGCTACACTTTCATTATTCCTTCTAGACTAGTGGTTGCTTTTTTTTCTTTTTTTTTTGAGGGAGGAATAGGAAATTACGCGGAGTTGTCCTTTCCGTACTGAATGGTATTTAAATGGTGCACAGGGTATACAGCTAATTTAGTAGAATTTAGAAAAGAAGAACGGAAAATTTTGAGTTGGTGCGCTGAAACAATTACATACATACACTACCGACAAAAATTTGGAATCGCCGTGCATTGCAAGTTACGCAAAAATTTTCAGAAGAAAATTACCAACTTTAAGAATTTTTTTATCATTCAAATCAATCGTTTTATGAATAGTAAATTAGGGAAACAATTTTTCTGTTCGAACATTGCAGAACTTATGCAATAAAAAATTAACGAAGAACTACCGATGCATTTCATTTTCTAACTTGAAAATGAAAAGTATAATTAACGTCAACTCGAAAAAAAAATTGATCTTAATCTCTAGCACAACACAATGATGTTACGAGTGACATTTTAACTGGATCAAAAACCGCAGTAAATACGAAAGGTTGCGCGAACGAGATCAGACTCTCTTTTTTTTCTTTGGTGTGAACAATACTTAAATCACTTTGTGACACCATGCTCGGTGCAAAGCGGTCTGGTGGCCTTAGGCTGTCGGTCACTGACACTGTTTCACAACCCGTGCGACGAGCTCCGACGGTCATGTGTCACGCGACGTCCAGGCAGAATCGAAAAGTAAGTGAAAGATTCGTAAAATTTGAACGGCCGTTCTCCAGCTCCCCCCCATAAAATCGTATTAGTATTGCACAGTCACGTCGACTTGGCGCGATCACTCGTGAAAGGAAACTGAATTTGAATTTCGAAGCGTGGCCGGCTAAAGCGGCAAATGTTCCCCGGCGCCATCGCTTTTCCACGTGACTCTTTTAACTCAATCGTACGGTTATTTGGTACCCAATGAAAACTTCCAGACGCTGTTTAAAAAGGCTCGTTCTACCACCAATGTAGACAGTTAAGTTTCTTTTCCTTGGTATCGCAGAATGGTATCAATTTTATGTCTGTTCGATGATATCGAAGAAAAACTGAGCCAAAATTGAGGAGAAACATTGTTCCGACAGAGAATCATCTCTGGAATTACTGTCATGCGAGAGAACACTGACACAAAAGTTTCCTCTCGTTCTAAATGATCTCATGGAAGAGACCAATTTTTATCTCGTGAAAGAGACCAATGTTTATTTCGTGAAAAGTACCAATTTTTACTTCGTAAAAGGGACCAATTTTTCTCCACAGAATCGACAAAAGTCGCTTCGATATTCATATACTTAATAAGCAGAATACAGGTGCAAACGAAGACCATTAGAAGAATTTAAAGGGCGACAAAACCTGTGCAGGCGCGGTGAACACGTAATACAGCCCTGACTGTGGGTACAGGACCTTATCATCCCATATTTCTCCCAATTCCCTTGCCAGAACCACTCGAAACATGTTCACTTCGACTTCTGACCGATGTTACCAGCTCGCTGTACATATTTCTTTCACCGACTATACACGTCCAGCAAAACAACACCGTCTCGTCGAAGCTTTTCAAGCAGACTGTTGTTTCGCGGAATATTTAGGAGACCCGCTGCTACGCAGAAACTTCTACATACGAAGTAGGTATTCTCGAGTACTTCATAAACATCGTCCGATGAGAATTCGAAGGATTAGCGGCTCCTTTTCGGTGCAAAATACGGGAGATCCCCTTGAGAAGGAAGAGGAGCCAATTCGAAAGATCGTCTTCAATTTGGCGAAGGAGCTCGTTTTTTCCGCGATCTTGAGGAGTTTCAGGATAAACAAGAAGACAGCTCACTACGACTGGGTCCACAACAACTATCCAAAGGGCATTCTAAAATCGGTCTTGAGGTCGTCCAGTGGACGATGGAACCAGATATTCTTCAGAGTGCGTAGCTGCCGCGAACCATTATTCCCAGGATCGTATTACGTCTCCCTACCGTTTTCCACGGACCTTCGTTTGAACAGGACGGAGGTCCTGTTTGGTAAATTGTTACCATGTTTTCGTGACCCTTTGCGCTGTGTCCAGCGAGCCCATGTGCGACTGTATCAAATCTGCGTGTGGTCATACGTGAAAGAAGGGGCTGGGAATGGGTCAGGAGCTCAGAGTGTTACGGCACATGTGAAATTGAAAATTCGTGATGTGTGTAACGTTCAATTGCAGTATGATGTGATCGATGATTATGAGAGGATACTTTGGAGAAAATTTTGGAACGTAGATTGTGATTGTGATAGTGGAAATTTGGACTTACGAGTGAAAGGCTCAAACTTAAAATTTTAATTAATTAATGTAGAAATTGAAATGTTCAAATTTAAATTGAAAATACTCGAGATTGAAAGGCTCAAAGTTAAAGTTTCAAATATGTAATTTGGAAATTGAAAATACTCGAGATTGAGAGGCTCAAAGTTAAAGTTTCAAATGTGCAATTTGGAAATTCAAAATACTCGAGATTGAGAGGCTCAAAGTTAAAGTTCCAAACATCTAATTTAAAAATAGAAATATTCCAATTCAAATGAAAAACACTCGAGTTGAATTATTAAATTTGAAAAGTAACCTTCCCCGAGCCAAAGTTACTCAATTACCTAACCACCTCCAAACATTTCACATCCTACCTCTCAATAGCAGATTATCCCAATAAGAGGTTCTAACAGTTCGAATAATTCCAGTTCGGAGTGGAAATTACCAGCGCCCATCGCTAACCAACGTCACTTTGATCAACCTTATTAAAGCACGTACTGTAGATATCAAAGCTATTTAACTTCGTATAGATTACGACGCAGTAGTAGTAGTCGTTAAGATGTAATCGTCGAAACTTTATTCCTCCTCTATCCGAGCATCGATTACAAAGTTCGGCTAATGGCTCCACTTCAAAGTGGATCGAGCGTCGAGAGGTAGACGAAAAAAAAAAAAAAATAAAAAATACAGAGAAAGAAGCGTATAAATCTTGGTCACAACACGCAGTCGACCGATATAGAAGACATCGTCGAAATCCTGTTGGGAGCAGCTCGTCTCACGCGTCTAGGAGGGTTAACAGTCGGGTCAATTCGTCAACTAAACCAGTTAGTCGGAAGAACAGATGCGATCGTTTGAACCGATAGCTCGTTTAACTGAATTATCCGCAGAATCGATCGACGCTGGTTGGGCTTTCTCGAAACGAATCTGGAAGATCCCCCCCCGCGAACCTATCGCGCCACGAGATCTTCATCAAAGAGTTTTCAAGCTGGCAAAAGGAGAAAAACAGATCGTGGAAAGGCAATTACCCCGGCGATTCGGGCGAGCACTCCGGCCGAGGCACTTTCTTGGGAAGATTAAAATCGTAACTCAAACGACGGACTTTGTTTCAATTAAGAGGAGGGATAATGGGAGTTTGGCGGAGTTTCACGTAGTTTCGTCGCGATAGGATTATTTTACGTCTCCATTGTATTTAAATGGGCCGTGGGTAGGCTATTGATCTAGAGAACGAAGGAAATGCAAACGAACGGATTGGTACTTTGCCCGGTTATTCACACAGAGCTGGCTAGTTTAAGAGTGATAATTTTAGAAGAGGAATAGTTTAAGGTTTAACACGGTTCGTGGAACTTCCTGGATGATGGAATTTGGATTTTCACTTTTTCTATTCAATTTTCTTCCTTACTTTCTTCTTTCTTTGTCTTTTCTGCTTTTTTTTTTTAGAATGTCGTGCGTTAAACATAGTAAGCATATCTCGATAAATATTCATGACTGTAATCTGTAAAATAGAGCGGTAGTGGTATGTCCAGTTATAATAGACAGTTTTTCCTTAGCCTACCGCCACTTGCTGTCGTTATCTTTTTGACCACGGAGAAAGTTTAAATACGATGTCTTAGAAATGATCGCAGCCGACGACAGCAGTTTCATCACAGATACCGAACCTTGAATATTCCACGGGACGAAATAATTTCGTTAGTTTCTCACCTTGGTTGCTTTCTATATCTAGAATACCTCTGTTATTATTCTGCCTATACCTTGCTCCGTTATTTTGGATAATCATATTTAAATTCAAGCTCAAATGTACCAGCTATAACTTTCAAATTTGAAAATAAAAATTTTAGCAGTTTGATCACAGATACTGTACCGAACCTTGAATATTCCTCGAGATGAATTAATTTCATTATCTTCTCACCTTGTTCGCCTTCTATGCCTATCTAGAATATTTCACATAAAAATCGTGCCTCTATTATTGTTCTGTCGAATTTCATATATACAAGTTACAACTTTCAAAGATTTCAAAATAAACATTTTTTACTCAAAATGAACATTAATAACCTAAGCTTTCATCGTTACTTCACTCGGTGTCCAACTTTAATCCCTAAACATTCAAATTCCAAGTTTCAAAACAAACACTCTTCGTTATCTCGCAAATATTTTGCAGTCCAGAGCAAAAATCCCTTTTTCCCCCAATTGTATCGTCATTGCATTCTCCTTCGTACGTTCTTACACCAAGTTTTTGCCATAATAGCAGTAACGCAGCCGATTGCGCAACCGCTCCTTTATTTTCCCGCGTCTGCAATAATTCGCAACAATAACGAGCCTATATTGCGCTTCCGCGCGGCTCGGCATACGTAATCGTCGACGTTCGTCCACAATCCTCGCGAAGATGTAACAAGGCGCTGTCCGCAAGCGGCGAAAAATTGTCAACCGATACGTGGCTCGTCGCCTCCTGATATAAACCGCTCGATGACCACGCGTTAATTATTCAATTGCGTTCAATTACCCCGGCGAGAAAAACGCGTATACACAACTGTGGGGGATATTTTTGTCGAGCTGTAGGTAATTAATAATTGGCACAAGTTCCCGAGTAATTAGCGTGTCGCGTTGAACGCAATTAGCATCCGAGTGTGTCGTTGATGTATTTGCTACTTTATCGTGTCAAGGTTGTTGAACATCGTCGATTCCCTGTACAGGGATAAAACGAGGCAAATTTGAAAAATTGCACCTCAGACGATTTTGTATTTTTTCGTTGGTTTTTAAATATACGAAAATAGCACGTTTGTACTGTCCTCTTATTTTGTAAAATTTGATTTGGTTTCGCGACGTCAGGGAATGATATGCCTGTCGTCACGAAACCAAACAAAATTTGACAAAATAAAAGAAAACAGGCATTCATCGTTTGCTTGCAAATAGAAATTTGAATAAATTTCAGTAGGTTATCATGGTAAAAATAACTGCATCGCGATTCGCGTTCTAACGTTTCAATGACAGAAGATTTTCTTATCGCACACCTTTCTTACACGTTCTGTTACATCTTACCCGTTTGCTTTGACACACTTCACTTTCATAAACATCCGTCGTCTATTGTTAATATTTTCAATGTAAACACGTTAAAACGATCCTCAACATTCCCAAGATATGTTTCAAGGTAAATTAGCGTATAACGAGTAATTAAAACCGGGTCGAATTTGGAATGAATGAAAACCAGTTTTGTTTCGTTTAAACGTCGTAATCAAGTAAATAGCGCGATTCAATTGAAGCGCATCGATTCTTCGAATTTCTCCAATGTATTACGGTGTTGTGTCAATAGTTTGGGCAATATTCTTCATTGAATTTCATTCGTAAAACGTTTCACGATTCAGAATTAAATTACATTTAAACTGTACGCTTTATCGCGTGTGTGCATCTTGTAAACAGAGGGAAACTCGATTTGAAACGCAACGTTCGAGTTTAAGACGTCCATTCTGTCCCTTGAGAGTCCAATACCGGTACTCTCTCCTCTCGTACAGACGCCAACGAGCCCTAACACAGAAAAAAAAATTGCCGTTATATTTAATAGGCCCGGAGAAAACAGCTTGTAACACTTTAGGAGGGACCCTGAGCAATACAGGTCGCTGCAATAATCCTTGTCGCTTTTTAGATACACTGGAGTAGCTTGTGGTGTTTAAAAGACCCTAAATTGTCGTTCATAATTATTAGAACACCTGTTATGTTTGCGCAGAAAGTATTGTATGATTTAAATTGCATTTCTTCGCAAAAGTTAGTATCGTTTGAGCCACTCAGAAGGTAACGTGGCTAACTCCGTCGAATTAAACTTGTTAAATTTTTTTTATTTATGGAGAATTAAGGGCTAAGCATGTGCTTTGACGCTAAAATTAGAAGAATATCAAATAGCGGAGTTATCTTTTTTTATAAATGGTAGATTTGGGAGAAAAATAAGTAAGGATGAAGTTTCACTATTTTTTACATGCAACATGATGGCTTGAACAGATTTTTTAAATTTGCAATGGTTTTCGCGTAATCAAGATATCAGAAATTTTTTTAAATTGATAGCTATAATTTCTTTTATACTCTCAATGTGAAAGCGTTGCTGAGTTTTGAGGCTTTCTTGTGCAAACTGTGTCCAGTAGGATATGTTTCCTAAAGTTTCGCCAAGTAGGTTTTTATTATTGCTACAATTTTCTAATAAATCGCCAAACAACCTACAGTTACTCTCATTAATTAAAAATTGTGAAAATCGTACCATAAATCTGAAGATTCTTACCCTGAAATTTTCACCGTGTACCTATATAATTAACAGAAATCTACAAAACGTATCTTTTAAATATTCATTACGAACTCATATAAAAAAAAGTTGTAAAAAGTGACCTTTACAATTTTCTTCGCGATTTCTACAAATTGCAATTTTTTCAAAATTTTTCCACAACTTATAAAAAAAAGAAACTCAAGTCGTTTGGTCAAATTTAAAAAAAATTACACTCTTCCAAGTAGTGCCCAAATATTACCGAGAGTATAACATTTCTTTCTCCCCTATACCCATAAAATATCCCTTTCAAAGTTCGATCAAAAAACTGTGGAACACTCTAGATAACGGTAACGCGTCAAACTTTTCCAAAGTGTTTTCCATGCCGTAAAACGGGCCGGAGCAATTTAGCCCAGCCAGTTCTCCAACTATTCCACCGGGCATATTCGCCACCGCCCCCTCTAAGCAGCACGAGACACAAATCGAGAAGCAAGAAAAACGGCGAAAAATTCGTGGAGAAAAAAAAGAAGAAGAAGAAGAAAACGTGCCGCGTTGAGTCACGTGCCCGTGGCATAAAGTGATCCCGAGCTTCAAAGGTGTCGCGCGTCACGAGCGTTCCAGAGCTGTCTGAGCGTCTCAGAAGAAGACCGTCGTAAGAAAATCGCGATGAAAGCTCGATCAGCGTCGAGCTTTAGAAAAGATGCTGCACAGAGAGAAGCCTCGTTGCTCTCTCTCTCTTCGTCTCTGTAGACGATGTATGTTGGCCCCGGGCCAAAAGTTTCCAGACAGTTGGGCGCATTACTTGACATGGCGCGAGGCAACGTTATCGAAGGAAAAGCTTGTGGCCCCGGTGGGAATAATATTTACGGTTGCTGGAACGACGATGGAGAGAATGAGAGGGAGAGTATGTATACTTACCATATAGTACCAGCAGTATCGTCGACATTGAGACCGAACAGAAGCCACGAACCGTCGGGCTTATCTTTGGCCCCTTCTCCTTATTATCGAGCGTTCCGCGTGACATTATATGTCCCGTGATCGTGGGTGGTATAGGTGTACTATACACGCCGGATAAACGCCCGGCAATTTGTGCCAGCTCTGATCCTTTAAACGACATCAACAGGGAAGATCCTGTTCTTAAGCTTGAGCCTCGGAGATGATTAAGATTTAGACACGTGCAATTTCGTAAGAACTTAGCGTTCACTTTGGGAATAGAGATTTACGACTTCTATGCTGATGTTGTTTCACGGCACTTGGGATTTTTAAGCGTTTCCTATTCCTTCGGATCTTCATCTGCCGTTTCGTCTGCATACTTCAAAAAGAAACACCCTGGATCAATTTTTAACGAAGTATTTTGTCGAGGTTTTTAGAATTTTTCTCCCACCATTTCTTTAACATTATTGCATGATTAAAGGCAAATATTTTCTGAAGTTTGTTGGTGTGGGCAATAATTGTTTATCTGGTATTCATTCTTTATAGCCAACTATGAATCGTTTAACGAAACGCTCTAAGTGTTACTTTCTTTACAGGAAATTTTCAATTTCAGCGTTCAATTTTATTTAAGTGAAACATGCTAAGTGTTATTGTTCCGTCAGCAGCGAAAAAAATTTGCAAAATGCTAATAGAAACATTTTTGACAATGGGTATAAGAATTACGTAGGCACTGTGAAATAATTAGATTAAAACTTTCAGCCGAGCATCTCGAAGCTTGCAAAGTGTTGGCAGGTGAAAAAGCTCTTCGTCAAATTATGAAAATTCTTGAATTTGATTTTTATCTTCAATTCTAACGACCCATAATGATAATTATCATTATAATTTTTTACGGTAATAATTATCATAAAAAGTTCCTCTAATTTGCATATCACTTCCCTCGTATCTTTCTTCAAAATGACGTGTATATAAGTTCAAATGAATACGTCAGTTTAACTCAGCTCTGCTAACAAAGAGGGGAGAGATTCCTCCATCAAGCCAGGAATTCTTCGGAGCGACGTGGTTGATTTAGCCGATGGCGGTCGAAAACTGGTGGTTTCTGGAGTTATTTCGGCTTATCTCGGCTCAACTTGTTATCGCACGGCGTGCAAAACTATACGATTTATGGATTTCTTTGGAGCCGCGGCAGATGCTGCTCGTACCGCGATAAATTTCAAGAGAGAGAGAGAGAGAGAAGTAGGGTGAGTTGGTTCGCGTATTGGGAGAGATTTATACGTGAAATTCACGCGCGAGAAACGATGCGTGAAGCGTGTAGTAAAACACTTTCGGTGAAGGAAATGTTTCCAAGTGCAAGCATGTTGCTGCACAAAAGAGCAACAAAAAGGTGTATTCGTATTGGAAAAAGTTTAGAACGAATTGAAGACTTTTGAAATTTTTTTAATGGACCTAACATTGAATTACACAAAATGATATCAATAATAATATAAAATTATATAGTTTAAAATTTGAAAAACCTCTAATAACCTCTATAGCGATAACGAAAATGTTGACATGATAATCGACAAATCTAACGTTCAAATATTCCTATAGAAATTTCGAATTCGTTTAAACTCGACTTTGATAAATACGTATAATTATAAATATCGAAGGTCTTGAAAGCCGCGCAACTGTGCGGTCGCAAGAAAGGAGAGGAATAAAAGGGAAGAGAAAAAAATTGGTACCAGTTATTCGCACGAATACCGCGACGACGACGACGACGACAGGAAAAAAGAATCTTAGCCTTGAAAGAGAAATTTATGACAAACGTTAAGAACGAGAATTGTCTTCATAATTCAAACGTACGTCAAATACACGGTGGAGATAAATTTTTTCTTCTGATCGCGATCACTTGTAAACGTCGAATTTCTACGTTTTATCTCTCATCTCGAATCCGATAATTCACGTTTGCGTTAAATTCCCCGAGTATAGTACAGTTCGTTCGTTTATTCTTTGGATACTCGGACAAAAATTGTGTCGATAAACTGTTGTTGTTGGCTTGTATTCAACGTATGGTATTTTATTGTTTGTTCCGTCGTGTGCGACCTGATTCGCTCTGAGAAATAGTAATGAACGTTTCTGCTCTTACCGTAACATTCACATTGTAATTGTACACGGGAAATTATTCAAAGTATTAGAATAGTTTAATTTACATTATCGTGCATCTTAATAAAATGGAATATTAAATTAACAATAGACGAAAAACTTGTGAATATTTTCGAAGAAAGGAGGAACTCGACGTATCGTAGCTTAGGCCAAAAATAACCACGTTGCAATATAACCGTTAAAAAAAATAATGATTTATTTTCATACGCAATTTAAATGGTTTCAAAGGGTGAATAAAGTGGGGAAAAAATTTTTTCCCCGCTTTCTTCAATGCCACCTATGCTTTTTTACATAAATGTAGGCATATTTTTGTATACTTTATAGCAGATACATAACAATATCACCTTAGAATAATCTTGAACTCTAAATTTTCAAATCAAACGTGAGAAGCTTCCTTTTATCTTTTATTAGAAAAATTTCTCTTTCGTCTCATTCACCCTTTGAAGCCATTTAAATTACGCATAAGAATTGTCTCGAACCGCTATAGCTAGAAAAGACCATTTTCTTCCACCCTGTACAATTATCAAATTTAATTATCAAATTTTCTCATACCACGAAAGCTAGAAAAAAAATATTTTCTTCTACCCCGCATAATTAAATTAATTAAAATAAATAATTAATTATTTAATTATCGTACGACAAATATTCCAAAAGAATCATCCTTAACCAGGCTTCTCCTCCAAATCCAAAAGAAGCCTTATTCCTTTAACCCCAGGAACGTTTGCACGAACCCAATCTGTTTCCACCATACTTCTTTAATACTCTACGTGGTCTATTGCAATCTTGACAGCAGAACAGCCGCAATTTCCCGTGAATTTCCAACGTAGCTCTTCTACCCCCAACGTGTATACACCTATACCACGTTCGAACACGCAAAACGGCCAAAGCTAACGCGGTAGGCGCCTCTGGTTTACGCATTATTTCAGTAGCTCCAAGTTTGCGGTTGTTATTAACGGTCTCGTAAAGAGTGCATGATTTATGGATCCCGTCGTCGGAAGCGTGTTTCCAGAGCGTGAACGTTCCCTGGCCACACGCTCGCTCCTACTACACCACGAAAAACAATGAACGTGTACTACGCGTATCAACGAGACCAGATAAACTCAAGACACGAGCAAACCATCACAAACACGACGTTTTATATTCGCCGCTGTGACTCTTCGATCTCTCTCTCTCTCTCTCTCTGTCGTAACAATTCGTTTTAATAGGCTGGACGAGAGAGGATCCCGTTTGTTCTTCAAGGGCATTTATTAGATCCCTGCCGCACGTGTTCTTCCTCGCTGTTGCTCATCGTGGATCTCTTTATCTTCCATGTTTTTTCATTAATCTCTGCGCGTTCGCCACTTGCGTGTACGTACCTACGTGTATTTTTGTACACCGTGTTCCGAGACCATTCTTGTCGCCGGCACCGAATGATGGAACGAATTTATACGTCTGGCGAAAGAATGCGCGAGGCATTTTTCCATTGGCTGTGTGCAAGTTTGTGGATGTTTGGGGGGTTGCTTATTAAGTGATGTATGGATCGTTCGTTTGCCACGTTGCGAATCAGGTGATAGATGATCGTCGTGGATTTAATTATCGCGCCGCTGCTCTGGTGGCACAGTCGTGTTTCAAGTCACTCGGATTGGAGTATCCTTTTGGAGCGGTCGGTGGGTAAATTGGTTTCAGATTTGCCGTTCGTTAAGGTTTATTTTTCATACAGCTTTATTTTTAATAGAATTTTCGAAATGATTTGCAAATAAGTGAATGTGATCTGCAAAAAACTGAATATGATCTGCGAAAGGGTTAATTTATAGGGCACAAGGATGAATTTGATTTGCAAAAGGGTGAATATGATCTGCAAAAGGTGAATTTGATTTGCAGAAAAGTGAATTCATTTTGCAAACAGCTGAATTTGATTTGCAAAAAGGAGAATTTATTTTTCAAAAAGTTGAAGTTGATTCGAAAGAAGATGAATATGATCTGCAAAAGGGTGAATTTGGTTTGTAAAAAGATGAATAGGATATGCAAAAGGGTTATTTTGGAGTGCAAAACCTGTACAGTATTGTGTTAGTTCATCCTGAAGATTCCTGTAATTTTCAACCACATTTCCATGTAATTCGTTACCGTTTAAATGTTAAAAAGAATACTTAGAATTGGGGATTTGTCGTTCCTTTTATCAATGTTAACGTTGTATAACTAGGTCATAGCGTAAAATATGCACAGCTTCGAATTAATTTCGAACTATTAAAACTAATAAATGCTATATTTATGAAATGCATGTTCGAAGTAGTACAGGGATTAGAGAATAAAGAAGAACAGAGTTTCAAAGCCTACAAAATAAAACTGGGAAGTGAGATGTCTAGTCAATCGGAAATTGCATAAATGAAAGAGTTATCAAAGGTATAATTAGAAAGCATTAAAACAAAGATATTTATCAATTAATTAAACATTCAGTCATGTGTGCGTCGTAAATTGATGCAGTTCTTCTTCTTTTTAACTCATCTACTGTGTAATCTTCGACTATATAATGACCTGATTAATTTTTTTAATATTTGAATAAAGTTATCAAAGCAAAAAGTAATTTTACGTATATAATAACCAGGATCAACATAAATGAATTATTACGATGTTTGTTTCTTTTACGATGAAGTAGTATAATTGCGGAGATGTCATTGAATATAAATAAACAAGCAATAAAATAGAAAACGTGTTTCTGATGATTAAATGCAGACCAGTAACGTGTAAAAGAAATACTTCTTTGAAACGTACACGGAAAAATTATTTTTCCTCATAAAGTACCACTTTTTAAAAGCATCACCTTAAATTTTCAGCAAGAAATGTAGAAATTTCAAAAAATTGTAGCTTTTTCCCCATGGAAATGTCCCTTTTCGGAATTTAAAGTTAAGGAAACATTTTTTCGAAAATCATGTCACTTCTCGTTCGTTAACTTTTTTTTTTTTTAATGAAAACTTATTCTACGATATTCAAGCTACATTCCCAAATTTTTTCATAAAATATTATTGAATTTTTTCGTAAGTTTTTTTCACAAAAATGTCTCTTTTCGAAATTTACAGTTAAAGAAACATTTTTTTCGAGAATAATGCCATTTCTCGTTTAACTCTTTTAATGGAAACATATTCTACGATATTCAAGCTACATTCCCAAATTTGTTCATAAAATATTACATTAAATTTCTTTCACAAAAACGTCTCTTTTCGGAACTTAAGTACAGTTAAAGAAACATTTTCTAAAAAATCATGTCATTTCTCATAAAAACATATTCTACAATACCCAATCTATACATTCCCAAATTTGTTCGATTCAATATCACCGCTACATTTCTCAACGCAATCCGCCTAACAATCGAACTGGATCTAGGTGACCCAGTGTGACAACGGTGATCCCTAAAAGAGGTATCTACCTCCCGTCCACCAGCCACACGAATCCCATCAAACTCGACTCACCCGGGTGAAACTTTCACCCGTTTCGACGGTCTCGTCGTCGAAGAAACAAGTTATCCCTATACAGGAAAAAAAGAAAACTCCACGACCAAACACAGCCACGGACCCAAACAGCCTGAAAAACACGCGACGGCGGGGTTTTAAAGGGTTAAAAATAGGAGTCGGTTCGTGATTCAGCTGAGCCGCGGAGCGGCGTGGCGGCACAATGGGCCCCGTTCCTTCAGCTCGGCGGCTCGTGCGTCGCCTTTGTTTATTTTCGTGCACATGCACCTTGCCTGACCCTGTTACCTTGACCGTGGGTGCACCTGAATTCCCCTCGATGACTCCATTGGCGTAACGTCAAAACCGCGCCGCGAACTCCCTGGGAAAAAGAGGATTTCCTTCGAGAGCGGAGAGACGCGCGGAATCCGGAATGGCCGCCGCCTCGCCAGGCGGCCTTAGTCACACCGGAATTAAAAATATTTATATATCCAAGTCTCTGGGTGGATCTTTTGTCGACCGGGAGACTCAAGGTGGACGTGAAATTAAAGGAGGAATATGCATTACCCCGGTAATCGAAGAGAGAACCGGACCTAAGTGACGCACGAGGAAGCTTTCTTCGCGGGGCCTACAAGAAAAATTCGGACAAATCACCGGTATCAGGATAAACGGGTCTCTCGGGAGGTATTATTGTGATTATCCCTCATTATACCTAGCATTGAAAGATTTTCTTTTTTCTCCCGCTTGAGAGAGGTGATAATAGGGATTTCGTAGGGGATTATATAGGTCTGAAGAGGTTTCAGGTGTTCGAAGGCGGTGAAATTGAAGCGTTTCGTATTATCGTGAACGGTTAGCGAATCGATAAATCAGATTTCTCGTGTCTTTGAAAAATTGATTGTAAAAACGAGTCACTTTTACAACGTCGTTTGTCCTTTGTCGTTGTTTGAGTTTTATCGGCGTTTATCGAAAAATTGGCTAAGTAAATATTCTTTCTTCAAGATTTTATGTTTTCACGCTCTATGTAGTTATAATGGAACGAATGTCAAAGGAATATTTTAAAGTTTGTTCATTAGACGACCTATCGAAACATGTTTTTTAAATACATAAATAATTTGGGGTTATGTAGAGTATCGAAGTCCTTAAAGTACCTTAATTGTTGTAACATCAAGTCGACCTTAATAATTTAATCAGGTAGCCAAATATATGTCCTACCAAACACAATAACCGTTATAACGATGTTCCGCCCACGTAATTGATTAAAAATCGAAAACTGAAAAACTCCGGTCTCCCCTACTGTATGCAAATCAAAATCGATTTTTCGAAATCGAGAAAAGTGTACTTAGTTACTGTAAAGTGTGTCGACAGATCTGTATTGAAATGCACTTTATTGGTAGATTAAACAACGTGGACTTTGAGTTGAAATTAAATCACGAATTACTCAGCCACTTCGCTTTATGTGTTTCTGTGTTAAATCGTGTAAAATTATCGAAGTGCAAAGTGTATTTCGATTTTCATAAATTCAGTTCTAATTATCGCCCCAAATTCTTTTGCAATATTCTAAAAGAATGTCTAGGAAAAATCTACAAGTCGTAATTCTTACAGTTGCTTTAAATTTGACCAGGAGAAAAATCTAAAAATCACTCTACCAGCGAACGAGAATATTCATTATCCGGAAACGATGAACTTCGCTGTCCTCCGTCTCAAAGCTCGTATTTAACATCATAACGGAGCTTGTATCACGAAAAAAGTCGCAGTCGATGCTCGCCGCGTCAACGTCGAAGATTAAAGTGGCCATGATATGATAAAGCGTGGTCACATGCAAGATCATTAACGACAAAATCATCAGCGACTAGTCACGATATTTATAGCTTTTTAAACGCTAGACCAGCGTCGCTGGACAGAGAACGGCGGCAATAAAAACGAGTATTTTAGTTGCGCCGGATTGAAACGGGCATCGTTTGATCGGGTGATTCGTTACAGGGAAATTTACGATTCCTTCCTGATAAACCGCCGCGATTCGTTCGCAAAATTCGTTTAACGACGCCGATTCCTCCCTCACCGAACGACCAGTATTTTTCTTTTCTTCTTTTTCTTTTATTTATCGCCGCTCCACATGTCGCGCGAAAAAACGCGCTAATAATCGTTTCGATGAACCGTTCGTCGATTAAAGCTGTCCCTCCTTTTGTGATCCGCCGGGAAACATGTAATGCAATGTGTGCTTTTTTCACATTTATCGTTTCATCGAGGTTAACAGCTTCTGCCTCTTGCGACAGACTTACGAATAACGAAGCGTTCGAATGATGCTTTTTAAATGCACGTGTTATTGTTTTTCTTGAACTGTGACTTTCGTACGTTTGAAGTTTATTGAGGCTTTTTATCGGTTCCTTGAAAACTGTGTTTGCAATTAATCGTCCAAATGGCAAATTGATTTGTGTAATATGTAACACTTCTGTGAATTACGGAGCGGAGTGGAAATGTTAGCTGCATTAGGCTAGAACTGTTTGCGCATAGGAGATATCTTGGTGAAAGAAATATCTTCTGAAGCTGTATTAACACTCTGTAATTCGATTTTCCTTCGTTTGTGAGAAGAAAAATTACTGGTGATTGGAATTTTACATTTTTTAGAAATTTTGGAAAACAGGAATTAATAATTATTGTAACGAAATTGACGGAAAATTGAGTAGTAAAGGAATGAAAGGAGACGCGTGAAATATAGATAAATGGATATGTAACTTTCAAGTTACATGGCGGTATAGAAAGTTAATATTTTCGCCTGTTATCAGTCGTGAAGAATCTCCTGTCAGAGACTCGTTTTTTTGCGGGCAGAAAAGCGTAACTCCAGTGAAATTCATCGCCAATTGAGTGAAGTGTACGGTGACGATGCAATGTCGCGCCAGGTGATTGCAAAATGATGCGTTTTATTCGAGAAAGCCGTCAATTTCGACGACGAATGACAATGGACGGAAATTTTTCGAAGAAAGAATACAAGATAAGTGTTTAAATAAACTTGGTGATTATGTGAAAAAGCAGCTGTTACATTTTGTACTTCAAAATAAATGAGAAAATAGCCCCAAATGTGCAATACTCCTTTTTTCTTAATTCGAGGGCAACAAACTTTTTAATTCTGCTTCAAATGTCATAAATAATAAGACACATTTGTGATCAAATTTGCTACGAAATATTCCAAGCTCCGTTGCAACGCATTTAACATAAAAAAAGGAGAGAAAAATATTGCCAAGTTTGTCAAACATTTTTTAAATAAAATACACAAAATAGATGGAAAAAAGAAAAAAATTACGAAGTCTTTGAAAGGGTATTCCAGAGAAGTGGAAAATATTCTTCTCGCTTCTTTCGTAGTGGCGTGAAAGACGAGCAGAACCGAAGGAAAATAGATCAAGCCTTTCCTCTTCAGCAATCCGCGTGTATCTTTCATCGCAAAAGAGTCTTATATCGAAAATTCAGCACCTTTCTGATAGAAGAGATAGTGTGAAAAAAAAAAGACTCGAGTGTCATTCTTCTGCCAACTTCTTCCTTCTTTGAGATATCTCTCGACATCGGTCGATTCGGCACGTTTCCCCGCTTCGTGTAAACTTGTTTCGTTCTTCTGAGCTCGGAGGATTTTTGCCAGTACGTTTGACTTTTCCGCCTCTTAGATCTCTTCAGACGATTCGTGATAGTTTTCTTCTCCGTTGGTTTTCGCTGGCTTGTACCTACTGACACGTGTCTCAAATAAAAATGTTCGAATCGTGCGAACGATGTACTCTATTTACTCAGTTATGCACATATCTGCGTATTTAATACTTATGTGATAGCCTCTAATCTAAGAAAGGATAGTTCTTTCGAAAACTTCATCACTTCTTTGAATAGAGATAAAATTTTAGCGATAATATACATAGATCTACCTTTTAATCGACATTAATTTCAATTTGTTTGAAAACATTCTTAAATACCAGTGATAAGAAAAAGCCAAAGGTTTCTTTAACTTAGCACTTTTATATGCCTAATATTTATTACACGAAAAATGAAGAAACAAAGTCTAAACATCGTACGAAATTCTTGTTAAACCGATCAGTTAATTACGCACAAGCATGAATGACAATGTAACAATTACAAAGTTGCCAGATGTACGGGCGATTTGTATCTCTATCTGGACCGGAAGTGGGTCGTATCGCGAATATGATTACACGAGTGCACACTTTTATGACACAGTGATTGTATTTCATTACGATGAAGCAAACACGAGAGAAGTACTTATTACACTGACAATAAAATTTCTGTCTATTCAATTGCATCAAAATCGCCGTAACTTGCGAATAATTGCTTCGCAACCTAATAAACAGACAAATTCACCGTCTAATTACACCAGCGAAGTTACAATTTTATTTCTATCGAAAAACATAAAATAACACGTTACGAATAAACGTTTAATCTTTACGGATTAAAAATACAGTCTTCTCATTTCCGATTTCTTCTATTGCTATCTATTTGTATTCTATTTCGAAATGTCACCGATGGGTCATTTTTAATCCTGCCAGTCGTTCTAGTGCTAATTGTCGACTTCCGTAAACTTTTTTGTAATTCTTTCTTTTAACAGAATCGTTAATTCTTGACACTTTGTTAACCGATTAATCATTCACAACGGATAACACTTTATGCTCGTACGCTGTTCTAAGAAATTTCGTTCGAAACTATTGTCAGATATAACGAACCATCGTTCAATTTTGTGGTATCAATTTTCTTAACGCACGTTTCTCTTCCAATTTTTCTACAAATTTTTGACAAATGTTATTAATTTTCTTAACCCTAGAGCGATCTTCGGGTCTTTTTTGACCCACCGCCTTTTAAAATTTTTGTAATTTTTGCTGTTATCAAGTTTACGCTCCTGAACATTATTTTAAACGTTTATTGTCTCGGTTCATATGTCACGTTGGAAACGAAAATTATTACACATAAGGTCTTAGGTCCTTTTTCACCCAAAAGTCTTAAGTGTGCAGTCAAAACGAAGAACGCAAAAGGGTTAACACAGGTTTCTCTGCCAATTTTTCTACAAATTTTTCTGCAAATGTTATTAATTTTCTTAACACAGGTTTCTCTGCCAATTATTTTTCAAATTTTTTCTACCAATCTTCAACATCTATCCAACTTCAATTCGTTCGGTTGATAGTATGTTAATATCAATCGAATTACCATAACAGTAACGACAACAATGCGAACCATCAATTTCCCTTCAACCCTCTTTTTCCAAGTATCCAGGTTCACCAGGATTTTCTCCGGAGTTTCCACGAAATGACAGACATTCAACCCCATTCACCAGTGTATTCACTATTTTCGTCCGCCCGAGTGCCTCTCGAATCGTCCATTTCCATAATTCAGACGCGTGCCCCATTAACGGCGGCCGCTGCCTTTGTGTACATGTAGAACCGAAGTTCCTTCGGTTTCGCAACGCTCTCCCTTTCGAGGTTCTCCCGATCTCTCCTCTCATCCCTCCGTTTCATTCTTCGCGGGAAGTGCTGCGACGCTCGTGCCAAACACTTTATTGGCCACGTTACCTAGGGGGGATATCGAAACGAATTGGGAATGGGGGCTTTGCCCGCGACCCTGAATCTCGCCGCTGCGTCAAAGTTACTTCATCGATGACCCTGATGTGTAGGGTTGCTTTCGTAATACTGGCCGACGAGGAATTCACCTGCTATTCATTATGCGCGCAGCAAACTGCACGCGTTAATTAGCCTCGTGGCATTCCTCGCGCGCTCAGTGCTTTGACTGGCTATTATACGGGGTGAACCGCGAAACGTGATCGTCCTAACCCTTTTGTGGACAGTGAAAATGTTCACGGTTGCTTCAGGATTTAATATTTACAACTGTTTGCGTACATTTTTATTTTTGGAGAAATATTATATCTGGAGAAATTTTAGGATACTTTCACAGAAACGTGACAGGTTATTAGAGGAAAGTATAGAAATGGGGTAAATTATTTTGGTCGAATTTCTTTTTCAAAGAGGTCACTTAAAATGACTATACTGCACTTTTTATCAGTTGTTTATTTTCTTCGAAGTTTTCATGATTACCTTCGGTTTTTTATTAATAAATGCAGAGCTACCGTAGAAAGAAATTGACATTGAAAACGATGAAATGTATACTATGATTGTTTTGCGAGTCTCTTTGAACTATATTATGCGATAAAATATTTTTTGATCGATTCACTAATACAAAGAATAATTTAAAGCGATCACGTGTGATTTATACATTTTTTCTCTTTGGATTTGTGTTGCATAGGAATGTGACAAATTTGGGTACTGATAGCTATTTCTTATTTCTGTAATTTATAGTAAGATTGGGGAATAAATTTGTGATAGGAGAATGTTGAAAGATTTTGCAAGTTGCATGCAGCAATAGAAATTCGGTGCATTTTAATAAATCAATATTTTAGTTTTCAATTAAATGGAACATTTTTTGGAAATCTATATTGAATATTTGCAAAGGAAAATCATTCTTTCAAATACTTTCCTTGACTAATTCTGATTAATATAAGCAATGAATTATTAGTATAATTAGTAACAAATTTGTAATGTGATTTGCTGTTCCAAAATAATTCACAATAAAATGAACAATCTTAGATATATTTTTGAAAAGCAACTTGCAATGAACTATAAAGATATTTGATGGAATACTGTACGAAGAAAAGAGGAATTACGATATAACATAGTGCAGATGCGATATAACATGGCGCAGTTAGATAAAATATCCGAATAAAGTATGCCAGAGTACACTAAAAAGCAGGATCTTCGTTGAAATTATTCCCTCTTTGTAACTCAATATACCCGTCGTACATTGTGACAATTAAACTGAATCAGTTCGAGGAATCAATTAAGGATTAATAATACTTTTTATAACGGACGTTCAGCTGAATGCATTACTTGATTCGCTCGGCGAAATAAAAAAGTAACCTAAATAAATTTAGAATGCGTTTCTATTAACCCTGCGTTAAATAATTTCAAGAATAATTATACTTCCTGCATTAACCACGTTTCGTTACAAATTAATCTTAATATCTTAACATAACAAACATATTCGTACCAAGTAAAAATGAATTAACTCATTTTCTCGAAAATTAACCGAA
>NW_017100395.1:290329-296775 GCF_001263275.1 Habropoda laboriosa | reverse complement strand
TCAATAGAATCGATTCACGTACGTTCTGTTCTCAAATTTGTTCTTTTCTTCGAAATCATAAAACGAGAATAATTTCTCGAATTAGAAAGCTGGTTAGAAAAGCTGGGATGCAATTTGAAAAGAACCTGTAACTTAACGAACACGATTTCGAACGAAGTGCAAAACAAAGTGGAATAATAGATTTCGTGCTGGAACGAATGATTTCCTAAACGCGAGAAAAGAAGGCAGGGAAAAGAAATACAGGTCTTCCGGCGAAGAAGTCAATTAATATACTTGGAACGAAACTCGTAGTTGTATCCTACAGAGATTCCATACTACCCCATTCGAACAGTTGCAACGATTATCTCCTCGTATTTAGAACAATAACGCTGTGAATGAGTGATTGCACGATGATTTAGTAACAAACGAGAACGAACTGAATGCAATAAAAGCACATTTCACGCACTATTAACTATAGCTGGAGTGAAGTAGCGTATCTGAACGTACCGTGGCGTGTTTCACTCAAACAATTCTTAAATGAGAACCGTATATTTCATTTAACTTTCTTCCATCTCTTCCCTCGATACGTGTGCTGCAATTCGAAATGTTAGATCGAGGTTACGTTCCACATACTGATACGTACAATTTTCATTATCTAATCCGTCATCTGTATAAGAGAATTAGAAGAAGAAAAAACATTTATAGACGAAGTTTTCTTTATGCAGAAAATTTAATTGAACACTTATCACAAAATTATTTTCTTTTTTTTTTAATTGTAGCATAATTGGATGTCGTAAAATGGACACGATTGAAATGCTTCGGTTCTTTTATTTGGAAGCAAAAAGTTGCTATTTTTGTGCTATTCTTTTTGGGGACAATTATGTTGTCTGAAAATCGTGAAATTTTTGTGTTTAAATTTTTAATAACTTTCTGTGCACTAGAAAATTGTATTCTGGCTGATTTTAGTAATTCTGTTAAGCTATAGCTGTGTTCCAAGTGAAGTTAGGGGAAAAATCTTACATGAAAATTTTGCACTGTTTAACCTGTTAACTCGGCTTTCGTTACTCAATACTTGAAACACAATAATTTATTTATTGATCAATATTTACTTTTGCGAGAACGAAAAGAAGGTATTATAATTGGTCATAATTCTTACTCATTTCCACCTTAATTTAAGAAATATAATTCAAGGATAAAAGGAATTTAAAACCGATAAATTTTGAATTTTAATTTCAAAATTTTAAAAAAATTTTAAAACACCAAAATGAAAGATCTTGCGACCGTAAAATATCTGTCTTCTGCCACACGCATTGCGTACTAAAATCAGCCGCAGCGAAAGGGTTAATTTGAATTTAATTTCGAAGCTTTCGAGCTCGAAAATTAAAGGTGCGTCATATTTTCTCAAACTTCACAGTTGGCTAGCATTTTTCATTTTAGCGAGAATTCCCATTCGCGAGGTAGGTCGGTTATGTAAACAGCCGTTTTGATGTGCAGGCACGTACCAACCGTATCAGTGGCTCGCAACATGTGACCAAATGTTGTCGTGTGCCTGAAATGACGCAAAATCGCCAGCCGTGCCACGTGCCGCGTGCCGTGTGCCATGGAATTTCGCTACGCATCCACCAAGAACCGTGAAGCATCTGCGATTTTGCACGACCCAACCCGATCCTTCCGGGGCAAATTTCTTCGAATGAAACTTTTTACCGTGGCTTTTAAATTCTCGCTTCGGTTGGCACGTGATAGCGGCGAGAATGAATGGAGTCGATGTGACAATGTTCCAAAATGGCAAAATGGAAGAAAATGGGAACAATGAGAAAATTTGAACGAAAGATTAACAAAATCTTCTGAAATTATTAAAACCGAAAATGACGAGTGACTAAAAATGGAAAAAATGGGAACAATTGGAAAAATGATCAAATTTGAATGAAAGATAAACAAAATCTTCTAAAATTATTGAAATGAAAAATGACGAATGACTACCGAAAATACATTGGAAATAATTTCATCGTTTTACATTTTTCCATGAAATAAAAAAGGCAAGGAATTTCGTTGAATGAAAAATTGCGAATGAGATTCATTGTACAAGTTATGCAGACTAATATTCTCGGTATGTTTCGTTGAAATCATTATTCGAACTATGAATATTAATGGATATGTAATTGTAACAATCCTTTTGAATGTCATGCACCACTAAATACCTCTCTCTCTCTACGGTTGATTTATAATCGTCGTTTCGAACTGTATCCCAACGTGAAAGATCACTTATAATTGTCAATTAACATTTTAATTTGTATCCGTCGTCGTAGAAAATATTATTACGCTTTCGTAATAACGATAGCTGTCATAGTTTTATAATGAAGGAAATAGTTTATCCTTTCCTTCGAGAAACGAAGGAAACTACGAGATATATCTACACTTTGATTGGAGTTTTAAAAAAGTATAATTCGTTCCAAGAAACTTTCAGAATTTTTGAAGTAGCGTGAAATGTAGTCGATTAGGAGAATTACAGTGATTTTAAAACAGTGGTATCAACTATGTTTTTTTTTAAATTCAATCAAATTAAATATATTTCATATTATTGGATTAATGGGTTAAAATAAATGGTGTACACTGCGAATTCTCTTAAACGTATTTTATTTTCTTTGGCGCGGAAGGACGTCTTAACGCTTCGAAAATCGCAGTCGAAACGAAGGAAGGAACCCGTAAGGGCACGACAGAAAGTCTGTTGCGCATTTAAGAAAAAGAGATTGCATTAGTCTACTATATTATTTTGACATAGCAGTGTTTCTCATACATAGCACAGTTCATTTTTGCTTACCAGCTGACGCATTATTATTAGTAATAATCCAACACATATTTTTCTTCGTTCCTTGAATCGAGGAATAAACTATTTCCTTCGTTAAGTGGTATCGATAAAAGGCACTAAAAAGAATCATTCTAAATAATATTAATCGATTATATGTCGTGCTACTTTAAAAGTGCAAAAAATCTCTTAGGACCAATTATATTTTCTTTAAAAACCCAATCAAATGAAATGTACATATCATATTTTTCTTCGTTTCTTGAAAAAGAAAGAGGAATAAATTATTTTCTTCACTATAAAACTGTGACAGCTATCGTCATTACGGAAGTATAATAATATTCTTATTAATATTTCTAATTCTAGATTTATTAATATCTAAATAATCTTTTTACCATCGATCAAGAATTATCATGTTGCTAACGGTGTAATAATTTTTCCTTTATTAAGTGAATAATTTCACTTAACGAACGTTTAGTTTTTCCAACGACACGAATAATTCACCCAACGAACGTTCAGTTTTTAGGAACTTCATAATAATACAAATGGCGAAAGCAACAAGCAGGTAGTTTGCAACGATGTTGCTACACGCGAAAATTGGTATGTGCGGAAAAATCTGCAACTCGAGTGTCTGAAATATATAACCATGTGTATCCAAGTGTAAGAAAGCGTTAATAGTGTTGGCGAGCCGTCGAATTGCGAGAGACTTGGGCGTCCAAGTCTATCAGAGCGTGTCTGAAGGAGTTGCAATGATTTTTCATCGATTCCAGTTTGCTGTGGGTATTAAATACAACTCGACAGGCTCGGATCTAGCATATTCCTCATCCCGCGAGAATATGCATTAGTTCTTTTCTATCCTATAATTGCATATTGCTTTAATTACAGAAAATGGGACCTCCTCGTGTAATATTAATAGAAAATTTCTACAATTCGCTGCTATTGTTAATACGTGGCAAAGAAATTTTTACGTTTTAACGGAAACTAATTTACTTGGCTGAAATAATTTACGAAATATTGTAATTATTTTGAAATCGTTAGGATACTTCTTGAATGAAGCGAACAGTGTGGAATATAGAAAGTAGAACTTGAATCTGAACGGTGATTGAATACATTAGTAATTATTTCTTCTTTTTGTTCTAATTCCTGTATCGCCACTGTTACTACTAAGCCCATTAATGATCGAGCTTAATTCGAGGCATTCTGATCGTGGTAATTATGTAAGTCAATATTCGTAACTAACGAGAAAATTGAAATATTATTATGTAAAATTTACTAGTCTTTAAATTTGTAGTGAAACTTAATAGAGTATTTAAGTTGATACTTGAGTATCTAACATTATGCATTTTTCGTATGAAATATGTTGATTATTAAAGAGAGAAAATATTGGAAATTGATAGAAACATTGTGGTCATTGTTAGTATTTATGCCTAAATAATAAATTAATGTGTATACTGTCATATATAGGTTGACAATTTTCACCACGTGAAAATCATTTCTGAAAATTCATCGTTATCAAAATTTTTTAAAATTAAAGTTCGTTTCGAAGTTTCTAAAACTAGAACAAATTTATTTTTAATATAATCTAAGGTCGTATCAACATCTTGGTTATTAGCGACCATGACGGCCGATTATTCTACATTTCACAATAAGTTCCATTGCTTTCCGTCTCGTTAATCATTTGGAGCTGATTTCTGGTGTCTCCACTGCTCCTGCAGTCTAATAAAATCTCTTCAACGGTTAAATTTTGTTCTCAAAATTCAAATAAATTTCGCATGTTCAATAAACGAAGAAATTTACAAAAATCTTCAATCAACTTCCTACAATTATCATTAAAAAGCTTCTGCCGCACGAGTGTGTCACCCTTCGAACACCCATAACACCACAATTCTCAACAATCAATTCTGCACCGCCCCACAGATCCCTAAATCTCGAAAACCATTACAAACATACATTACACAAAAGATCCTAAATAATCCTTCCTTATCAAGAAACAGAACGATCCGCGGTCCAGCACGCGACGCTATTACACACAATCACGAAAACCGTATCCCAGCTCCTAGGCTGGCCAAGAGAGGAGGAAAAACGGAACGATAAAGTCGCGAGGCGTGATTCGTGGCATTTGTAAATGCAGGCTGGCGTGTGTCATTTTTTTCACGCTTCAGAGATTCCGTTGGAACTCGTTAGACTTAATTCTTCATAAAGCGCGCGTGTACGTTTTCCCTTTCCAATATTTCCACGTGAAAGAATTTCAGCGCGCCGCCAGCAGCCGGCATAAATGTCTTGGAGGCGTATATACATACCCGGTGTTGTACTGTGTACCGTGTAAGTAAGTACAGTGTACAAGAGAGTCCGGGGAACACACCGGTATAATCGTTGTTCAATGCACACGAATATTGAAAGTCGCCTGCCTTCGGAGGGGGTGGGTTCACAGCTCAACGGGCAAGAATGTTTTTGTCAGCGCTGAACAAGGCGCAGCCCTTCGGCGCTGCCGTTCATCTTCTATTTATTATATCTCGTAAGAAACACCTTTGCTCCTCGCACCTTCTCTTGTAAACGGTTTTCAATCGTTCCCGGTGCAAAAATGCGAAATAATCCGGTTGAATGGTCAGAGCAGATGATGAATCAATGATCTTGAGAAGCGCTTCTTTCTTATTTCATGCTGCGCGCTTTAACGGGGGTGAAATCGCGTGTAAGAATGTGAATATCGATGGAAATTTTTTGAAATTATGGCTGAAGTTGAAATTGTAGCGCAAGCTGATTTTTTCAATAATAGCAGAAGTTGGAGGGTCGGTGAGAATTGGGTCATTCTGAAAGTTCGGGCCGAATGTGAGAAATGTTTTAATGAAAATGCAAGGAAATTCTATAGCGACCAGACTGATTTTTTGGATAAGAGCTGAAGCGCGAGGCAGAGTAAAAAATTGCACTAGAACTTAAAAAAAGAAATGAAGTATTGAGCATTTCGGGCTATTTTGTTATTTATTTTAGAAATTAGGTCGTCCTGTAAGTTCGTGCCGAATGTGAAAAATGTTTTAATGAAAATCCAAGGAAATTCTATAGCGACGACATAAAGAAATAGGAAAAATTTGTGAAATTAAGAGATCTCTTATATACAAACAGTACTAGGCGAATGTAACTAATTTTTTGACTGTGAAAATTGTTTATTTATTAATAAACGCTACAGTGTTTTTAAAAATGTTTCTTTTAGAAAAAAACATGTATTAGTTATGGAGTTTGCACATAATTAAAGGTTACAGTAATCTCACGCGGTTCCTTATTAATGGGGGTTAATTATGTGGAAGATTTTTATAGAGAAGTGTAAATGTTAACGAGGGAATGTTGCGTATGATTTATAAGGATTGCAATAATAGTGCGTAATGATAAATGAAAATGATTAACTTCTTCATCTACGCGTTGTCGATTGCTTCACGGAAATTCTACGAATTCTTTGAAATATCTCTTAAACATCGCTTACGCACCGTAGCCAACGAATACTTGACACATTTCACACGTTACTTTATGCTAAATTTTGCCTAAAGTCCGTCCATTCCTTACTCCAGTTAACTCCTGTATTATTGTTCCCAATGAAAATTTGTACAATCATTTACTAACTTTTACCTAATTTTCCCTCTGCCTTCTCAATTTTCCGCTCATCACGAAAAAAACCAAT
>NW_017100395.1:286100-290274 GCF_001263275.1 Habropoda laboriosa | reverse complement strand
TATTAACACCGAATGGAAGAAAATCGACCGGGTCAAAAATGACCCGTGAGCAACTTTCCAAACGTGACATTCAACATAACCAAATCACGATTACAAAATTAGATTCCTATCGATACAAATCGAATTACATCTACAGAAAACAAAATCGTCAAATTACAAGCGACAATACTCTCCAATATCTACCAAAACTTCGCTTTTTCTCGAAAGTTGCTAATTGGTCATTTTTCGACCCGATCGGTCTCTCCAATCGAAATTCCGCGAAAACTGGTTAAAATTCGGACATTCCTACGACAAGATAGCCACCGAGTTGTTCTACTCAGGAATGACGAATGCCGTTTCACCCGGTTCCATCTTCCCTCCACGAGCCCACCTCTTTCTCCCTTCTCTCCTCGGTCAGGTGGAGGGATAGAGCCGTACATGAGATAGAGATCCGATGAGAAAAAGGGCATAAAGAGCACGCAGGATACACCGTGTGGAGCCGCGAGAAAAATACATTTGCTTCTAAATATAGCAGGTCGTTGGACGGATTTAGAAACGCTTCGTTCGTCCATGTTTTTACCAGCTAGATGGAAGAAAACGACGAGGGGCGGAAGAGGGGAGGATCGAACACGGTCGTCTTGGGATTCTTGTAACAGCTCGCTGCCCTCTTCTTCCACTTTTAACGGCCGCCAAGTGCAACAGACTCCCGCCCCCGGCAGAACACCGTGTACCCCCATAAAGTTCCAAATAATCCCCATATTTCTCCCTGAAAGTAAACGTGTCACGCACGCCTCTCTTCTCGCCTACTTTTACGGACGAAAGGTACCGGCGTGAAAAGGTGGACTAAGGTTGAACGGCCAAAATACGAAAATATGCTAAACGCAAGGTTTTTACGTCCTGAATTAATCACCGATTTGGCTACTGTCCGCAGTTCATCTTTCGTTTCGGTTATTCCACGATTATCGTTTGGAAATTATGAAGACGCTACTTCTTACGGCGAAACGGGAAGAGAATTGAGAGATAGAAGTTTGAGGAATCTTTTGAGGCCATTATTGGTAGTTTCAAATGGAAGTTTTTTTGGGTAATTGTGAAAAGATGTTGTTCATATGTTTCTTGTTTAAAGTGAGAGAGGAATGAGGCAGCGTAATTAAGAGGGTGTGTCTAGAAATGGGACAAGTTCGGGGATTTTTTTGTAGGTAACTACTAAACGAGAAGATTCCATTTTTTTAGGGGATGTAAATGTATCTTCCAGCGTTTTTCTCCAGTTTGTAAAAAGTAAAAGTGTTAGAAAATAGTTTCGCAGTAACTCCTCCATTTTTGCGAGATTCTTACTTTCTAAAAATTGGGGAAAGAAACAGAAACTTACATTTGTATCCTCTAAAAAAATTGTAAGTTTTCATTTGGTGCTTATCTATGAAAAAAATTCCCAAACTTTGCCGATTTTTAAAAGCTTAATGATGGTGCACCCCCTCGATAACTTTCTCTTACAAGAGTTTACATCAGTTTTCAAAATTCTATAGCAAATTGTAATTTCGAGGACTCGAACAATACCTACGTTCACTCTCTCTCCCTAGAACGCAGATCACGATACCTGGTGATCCATAAAAAAGGCCATATCTCTCGTTAAAAAGTAGGAACACTAAGCTAACGTCCAAGGAATTCGCGTGATTGACGTTAACGAGTTCACATCTGTGCCAATATTTCCCCAGTCGTCCGTATAAATACCTCGAAACTCATTCTCGCGCATTCCGCGGAAGCAATCATTCACTCCGCTCGCTCTTTTCTTTCCTTTCCTTCTCTCCAACGTGTTATACATACGCTCGGAGACCCGAACGATTGCGTTAGTTTCCAGCGGATGCTTGCCGATGTTGCTAATTAATTTGCGGTAATTATCGTCAGCACGTTATCAGCACACAGTGGAAAGTTCTGCACACTGGCCCGAATACGATATTTCCTTTCTCGCGTTATGGAACCGTTTCGTCGACGGCGGCGCGGCATTTCCACTGTAACACTTTTCTCTTTTCAGCTGAACGAACCGCGCGCGCCGTTCCGCGAAACAATGGAAACACGGTGTATAATTCATTTTCTAGAAGGCGATCTTGGGGTAAAAATCGCTCAGGCTTGCGAACACACCGAACGGTAATGGGTGTAGCGGAATATCTGACCGAGTGAAAGGACCGCGATTCTGTAACATTTCGCGCGTTCCACAGATTTAGAGGTACGCGAAGTTACGGTAAATCAACGTGGAAAGTGGAAACGTGACGAAAAGTAATAGACAACCGCGAGACCGCTAAAATGGAGTCTGCGGAGGCGTTAGAAGACAGTAGGTACAGAATTTTAATTTGCAACCCTCGTGCTCGGTCGAAGAAGTGGAAAAAACTGATCGGTAATAAATATTAGGTGTAGAAATTAATTCGGTGCCTTTTTTTTTTTCAAAGTCTTGACTCGTTTATTGACAGCATATTTTTTGGACAGGGAATTCGTCGGTAGAAAAA
Organism: Habropoda laboriosa; assembly: GCF_001263275.1. Classification (NCBI taxonomy): domain Eukaryota; kingdom Metazoa; phylum Arthropoda; class Insecta; order Hymenoptera; family Apidae; genus Habropoda; species Habropoda laboriosa. Next base: position 287,800 of record NW_017100395.1, on the reverse strand, counting down.
TGTGACCCAAAATAAGGGAGGTTATTTTGAACTTTGAAATTGTGTTTGGGTGTTTTGTACATAAACATCGGAGATTGTGTACTAAGGCGACGAATTAACAAGAGTTAGTTCTATACTTAAGTCGGCTGCCATTTTGGTACCACGCAACGCTTCGTTTTAACGCAAAACGAAGTTGATTATACCTTCATTTTTGAGAAACCATGCACTTCTCGATGTCAGAAAAATTTTCTTTACTTCAGTTTTATTATTAAACTTCTTTCTAACTGAAAACTGCTAGCTGGAATTTGATCTTATACACAATCTGCCATTTAATAATAAAACAACTAAATACATCGAAATACAGATCGTGTCGTTTTTATCTAATTTCAAGTTTCAAGAGAAAGGAAGTTTGGAAAACTTTACATTTCATATGCAACAACTTAATATATTTTCGAAAATTTTTATCGAGTTTTCACTCACACGCATTGAGCAATTAGATTATTCTTTATTCAATTTACTGAAATTTGCTAAATTCTCCTGGTAACTTTTATTGCAGAAATGATAGTAAAACTAAAATTTTACGTAACTTAACGTTGATAGTGTAATTGGCCAATAAATTAACTGAAACCTGCAAGATAGCTGTAATATCATTAGTCGATCGGAAGGTCAACGTAATTAAGCGTCTGGAAACTTTTTAACCATTTACGCACTAAAGTGTGATTTTTTCCTCGAATGCTTGAAATTTCTTGGTGACCAACCTTATGCCTTTAAGAAACGCTCCGTTCAAAATTGTATCGCAATCAACAATGTTAATTAAGTATCACGAACTTAAAACACATTCCGTGCCGAACCGTTTCTACAAGACTTTCCATTCAAGCCGCGTGTGCCACCGATAACCCATGCTGGCACATTTATTATATCGTCGGTTTTCTAGAAGAGTGACACATCTGAAAAATCGCTAATTTTGTGGTATCTGCAAAAAATCACTCTAAAAGTGAGCTATTTTGATCTGAAAGAGTGGCATTAAAATAAAAATTAAAATTGCACTATTTAACAAGAATAACGTGGCAATTCAAATTAGGGCTGTTTTAACCCTTTTTTGACTAATGAGCAATACACATAAACTAGAAGAGTGACATATCTAAAAAATTGTTAATTTTGTGGTATCTGCAAAAAATCACTCTAAAAGTGAGCTATTTTGATCTGAAAGAGCGTCACTAAAATTAAAATTATACTATTCAACGAGAATAGCCCGACAATTCAAATTAGGGCTGTTTTAACCCTTTTTCGACTAAATTATAAAACAAAACAAATTTCTTCATTACTAATTGGTTAAGTAATTAATAACTTTCTACCGCGAAAAATTTCAAACCAATTCCCTAAAAAATTCACTCTTGTCAGTTGTGTCAAATGAACCCTCCACGAGTCCCGAGCTCGTTATCTCTTTCCAATAACTGTTTCGTCGCTCGAATTACCCTACTCCGATTTTACAACCTCGCTGCATCGTTTCCACCGACTATACATCGGTTAGAAAACACACCGTGCACAAAACGAAGCTTAAAACACTATCTGCGAGCCGCTCGTATTGTTTCTGCCCCTGAGAACGTCTTCGTAATGCATACCCCGATCCTGAGTAACGTTAAACCTCGCACAAGCACCGCGTGAAAATCGCGATACCTATAATTCACACAAGTGCTCTATTACAGGAGTCCAAGTAATTG